>NC_081413.1:156115348-156415348 GCF_030272615.1 Cryptomeria japonica
GGTTGGAAGGCTAGGGTAAGTGATATTAGTTTTTGAATATTCCAAACCATCCTTAGGAAGTTCATTAGGTGACTGGTTGCATTGGTTTGTGTAGAACGCTAGTTGTGGGGTTGTGATAGGCCTTAGACAAGGCATAGAGGGATGGTTTTGGGTCTTTTTACCTTATAGTTGCCCACTTTGCATCAGACAGTATCAGAGCCATAAAGGTTCTTGAGGGTGGAAGAAGAAGATTAACAAGATGTAAGAAGGAGAAGACACTAGTGATGGGAGAAGTATGACCAACTTTGAACTGGCCAAGTTGGTAAGAGAACAAACAGTAACAAACAAAGAGATGAGAAAAGAATTGGATAAGTTGAAGGGTAAGATGGAAAATAATCAAGGAGACTCTGATGAAGAAGAAGAATGGAATGATGAATATGCCCTTTTGTGGGCAAGAGAGAGGATACCTGCAAATTAGAGAAGTTTCCTTGAAGCCCTTGAGAGAGTAGGTAGCCAAGATGACAAAGCAAGACTACCTATGTTCACAGGGAAGATGAACCCAGAGGAAGTCATGGATTGGTTGGAGGCCTTAGAGAACCAATTTGAGTTTGAAGATGTGCCTGAGAACCAAAAGATGAAGAGTGCTAAGTCTAAGATGAAGGGATCTGCCCTTAGTTGATGGAATTTCTTGCAAAATGAGAGAGTAGAAGAAGGGAAGAACCCCATCTCATCATGGAAGAGGATGGTTGTAGAGGTGAAAAAGCAATTTGTACTTGAGGATTATGAAGTGAAAATGCACAAGAAGTTTCATAGCCTGAGATAAAAGGATTTGGATGTGAGTGGATACACCGAGGAGTTTCACAAACTGTCCTTAAGAGAAAAGGTGTCAGAGAGTGAGAAGCAAAAGTTGGCAAGATACATGAATGGCCTCAAGTATTCCATTCAAGATGAACTAAGTCTCTTCAATCCTGAGACAATTCATAAATGTTATCAAATGGCATTAAGAATGGAATAAGAGTTTAGAAGAAAGGGAGACCAACAAGGTAGAGGAAGAGGAGGAAACTTTAGAGGAAGAGGCAGATTTGGTGGAAGAGGAACATCTCCTAAACCACAAGGAGAGTCAAGTAATCAAGAATCAGAAGGAGAACCAAGTCATAAGGGTAGTTTCAGAGGAACAAGACCAAATGGCCAAGGTAGATTTGGAGGTAGAGGAACCGATGTGTTCACTGAAAGATGCTTCACATGTAATCAAGTTGGCCACCAATCTTTCAGATGTCCGGAAAAGCAAGGTTCTAACATTCAATATGGAGAAAGAAGAGTTCATTTGGCACAAGAGGAGGACACCCAGAGTTTAAACTCACCTTCAAGACATGAAGATCCTGAGCAAGAGGAGTGTTTGATGTTCAAAAGGACCCTCTTGAAGGTACCAACCATCAAGGAGACACCACAGAGGAAGTCATTGTTTAGAACTACTTGCAAGGTAAGTGGAAAGGTATGTAGAGTCATTGTGGACTCAGGGTCAACTGATAATATTTCTTCAACAAAGATGGTTAGCAAACTTGGATTGGACAAAATTCTTCACCCCTTCCCCTACAGAGTCTCCTGGTTGAGCAAAGAGCAGCAAGATTTGGTAAGTGAACAAGTTTGGGTTGACTTCCAAATAGGTGAATATAGAGACAAGATTTTGTGTGATATTGTAGAGATGGATGCTTTCCATTTGCTCCTTGGGAGACCATGGAAATATGATGTAGACTCAAGGCATGATGGGAAGAAAAATGTCTACAAGTTGACCAAAGATGGTGTGCAATACACTATGACCCCACTACCGGATGATGGTAACGACAATCATGTTGTGACTAGTGTCATGTTAGTAAGTAGGGAGGAGTTTATGCAGACAATCAAAGAGAAGGATACCCCATGCTTTTCCATATCGATGAAGCCAAGAGAAGAAGAAAGGAAGAAAGAAGAAGACAAGGTGTAAGAGAAGATTGCAGTTCCTAGAGAGGTGAAAGAGTTGTTGGAAAGATACAGGGGTATAGTTGCAGGAAGCAAACCTGAGACCCTGTCACCTTTCAGAGATGTAAGTCAATGTATTGACCTCATACCAGGCTCTACATTTCCCAACAAAGCAACATATAAATTGGCTCCTGATCAGAATGAAGAACTTGCAAGGCAAGCACATGAGTTGTTAGAGAAAGGATTCATAAGGAAGAGTATTAGCACTTGTGTTATCCCTACAGTATTGGCCCCAAAGAAGGAAGGTACATGGAGATTATGTACAGATTCAAGAACCATCAACAAGATCACAATCAGGTATAGGTTCCCTATGCCTCAGATAGAATATTTGATGAATTGTCTAGCAGGAGCCAAGTACTATTCTAAGGTGGATTTGAAGAGCGGCTACCATAAAACCAAGATAAGAGAGGGAGATGAGTGGAAGATGACCTTCAAAACAAATGAAGGACTTTATGAATGGTTGGTTATACCATTTGGCCTCTCAAATTTTCTTAGTACATTCATGAGACTCGTGAATGAAGTCTTGAAACCCTTTATCAATCATTTTGTTGTTGTGTACTTAGATGATATCTTGATTTTTAGCAAGAATAGGGATTAGCATCTAATAAATTTGGATTTGGTGTTGAAAAGGTTGAATGAAGAGTAGTTGAAGATCAATTTAGAAATGTGTTTTCTTGTAGGAGGAGTTAGTATTTCTTGGTTTTGTAATCTCCAAGAGTAGCCTCAAGATGGACCCGTCCAAGGTGGAAGCAATCCTCAATTGTCCTACACCTAGAAATGCAAATGAGGTAAATATTTTTTATGCTTTTGCAAGCTTCTATAGGAAGTTTATTAAGAATTTAAGTCATGTATGTTCACCTATGATTGACACTATAAAGGGAGGTAGAAAATGTCAGTTTGTATCGACTAGTGAAGCAGATAAGTCCTGGGAGTATTTGAAAAGAGGTGTAGTAGAGCAACCTATATTAGTTCTACCTAATTTCCATAAGGTTTTCACCATAGAATGTGATGCAAGTAACAAGGTAGTAGGAGGAGTCTTGAGTCAAGAAGGTAGACTAGTAGCCTTCTTTAGTGAAAAATTGAATGAAGCAAAATAAAAGTACTCAGCCTATGACTTAGAGATGTATGTAATGGTTCAAACTTTGAGGAAATGGAGGCATTATTTGTTGCCCAAGGAATTTGTAGTCTATATTGATAACCATGCTCTGATTTTATTGAATAGGCAGGACAAGTTGAATCACCAACATATGAAGTGGATGGAGTACCTTCAAGCATTCACTTTCACCATCAAGAACAAGAAAGGAGTGGCAAACAAGGTAGTTGATGCCCTTAGCAGGAGGAACTTGACAGTGAAGGAGATTTGGTTGGAGAGCATAGGAATCACTTCCATGAAGGATATGTACCAAGGAGATGAGGATTTCAAAGAAGCATACCAAGTATGTAAGGAAATGGGTGACAAGTACCATAAGGAGTTCTCAGACTTTATTTTGCAGGAAGGTCTACTTTTCAAGGGAAGCCAACTTTGCATCCCTAAAGGCTCCATGAGAGAGAACATTGTGAAAGAGAAGCATTGTGGGGGATTGGCAGGTCATTTTGGGATTGGCAAGACCCTTGAGTTGGGTAGAAGATTCTACTTCTTTCCTAAGATGCAGACTGAGATCAAAAAGTATGTGGAAGGTTGTATGATTTGTCAAAAGGCCAAGGGTAGAAGTTCAAATGCAGGTTTGTATACATCTTTTCCCATACCAAACAAGCCATGGGATTCGGTTAGCATGGACTTTGTATTAGGACTCCCAAAGACTAAATAGGTTATGACAACATCTATGTAGTTGTTGATAGGTTTTCAAAAATGGCTCACTTTCTACCTTGTAAAACCACACATGATGCATCTCACATAGCAGGTATATTCTTTAAGGAGGTTGTAAGGTTACATGGTTTGCCACTATCAATCATCTCAAACAGAGATCCTAAGTTTATTGGGCATTTTTGGCAAACTCTTTGGAGGAGGTTGGCTACCAATTTGTCATTTACCTCAGCTTATCATCCCCAATCTAATGGATAGGCTGAGGTCATCAATAGGTCACTTGGAAACCTATTAAGGTGTTTAACTAAGGATCAAGGAGCCACATGGGATTCAATACTTCCTCAAGAAAAAATTTCTTGTAATGACTCAGTGAATAGGGGCACTGGTGACAGTCCCTTTGAAATAGTGTATGGATCACACCCTAGAGGTGTATTGGAGTTGAGAGATGTGAAGGATTTGGACAAAAGAAGTGCACAAGCAGAGGACTTTGCATAAGTGATGAGAGACATACACCAGCAAGTAAAGGATAGGTTAGAACAAACCTCAAAAAAGTAAAAGTATGCATCAGATATGAAAAGGAGAGATTTGCATTTTAAGGTTGGAGATATGGTGATGATTCATCTCAAGAAGGAGAGACTCCCTAAGGAGAAATACACCAAGTTGATGATGAAGAAGATAGGTCTTTTTGTTCACCAAAAGTGATAACCCAAGTATACCTGCAAATCTATCTATGAGATAGCCAATCTCAATCAATGAAACACCTCAGGGCTTGGACAACATGACAAGTATATGAATCCTTCTACTCTTCAGGCTCTGCAAAACCTAGGTGGGTAAACCTTTGATGCATTTAATCAGACCTATTACACACAAGACTGCATCAATCAAAAGCAGATGGATCTCAAAAGGTTCAAAAATCTAAGAGATAACTGCAAATGGGCTAGATCCACACTTGCAACTCAACATTTTGAATCATGAGATGGAGGGACACTTCCACATAACATAAAATATAAAAAGATATTCTGATTTTGGATTTTTAAATGGTGTTTTGACAACCTTTAAATATTACAAGAGACCAGTGCCTTATCCAGGCCACAGAGTCATGCATAAAACTGGAAGAGAAATCTCAGATGCAAGTTCTTTTCAACATTAAATTTTCATGTATCAATGCCTTACATTAATACAATCCTCTGCTCTGTCACAAAACCATACTTATATGTAGATATCCAATATGCATTCAAAATCATTAATGCTAGGTTTTAGGATTTAAATCCTTCCTTGAAGAATACCCAAAAGACAACATTACACTCTTAGAGGAATCTAAAAGAGACAACTCAAATTATCCTTGATTATATGAAATTATATGAATCTGAGTACATTTTGGAGACAATTTCATGGAAACTCACACATGCCTTGCATATGTGTGAACCTGCAAACTGAAACTAAACCTACAGTAAAGACAACACTGAAAACATAGACGAACACACTGTCATTTGCATTGATAAAAGGATGCCATCACTAGAACCTGCAATTTTAGATTTCTCCCTTGGAGCAAATCTCTCAAAAACTGGAACCCCTACAACTGAGAAGAATTTGGAATAAGAAAGAGAGGGAAGAGAATCAAATCTACAACTGAAAATTGCCAAGTGTCTCCCCTCTAACTGAATTTTGTTGTCATGGATACTACTTCCAAAATATCCCACATTTGTCAAAATTAACCTCATAATCGGATTCCTCACTCCAAGAGCTTTCCGAAAACATATAACACTTTATATTTTGGCCAAAACTTAGACCCTGTGCGAATTAATTCCCCAATGTGCACCATCATTTAAATTTTTCATTTATTAATATAGTTTAAACTATATAATAAACAATTTTAATTTTAATTTTTTGCCTCTGATGTGCTCTGACGCCTTGCCATGTGGCGGCCTCCGATTGGCTGATGGGGTCCACTGGGTGCCACCTGGGATGACACCTCATCACCACCACATGTTCGCTTTCTCATCCGTCACTTGGCCGCCACTGGACTGCCACCTGTGCGCCAACTATGTGCCACGTCACTGCCACCTCACTGGGACCCGCCTGCTGGACCGCTGACTGTACCCGCCACCTGGCTTTCACAACTTCGCTGGTTTTAAACTACGTGCATCTTCCTCTCGTGAAATAGCGCGAGCCGTTGATCTCTCTCGAACTTGCTCACTCGTTAACCCGACCTTCCTCTGCAAAATTTTGCCTGTCTACCTCGAGAAGCGTGCCTATGTGGGGTCCACCTGGTTGTCACTCAGTCATCTCCTCTGTCACCTCGGGAAGCATGCTCACGCGTGGGCCCGCCTTGGGCGCCCATAGGCACCTTGTGTTAAAAGCCTTTATGGCTTAGACATATTAGTATTGTGTGGATTAGCATATAAACATTTTTAAAAAAACACTTCCCAGTGCATGTGGGATAATGCGATTAAGCCTAGAGCTGCACTTTTTGACCTCTTTTCTTGAGTTTTAATGGTGTTTTACTTTGCATTTGCTTGAAGTTTATAATGATCTTTCCTCTCAACCATGTCATACTGGGATATATTATCAACACAAGGCACTTAGAGGATGCTGGAGTTTGTGGCACTTGTTCTTTGAATGCTCATGTCATCACACAGAAAGCTTCAACGCTGCCTTGGTTGCTTCATTTGGGAGGGCACATGAGGAGAAAGAGGAAGTTGCAATGTCAATTGCTTGAAAACCTTAACAAAAAACCTCCTCCCCAATCCACGTGAAGGATCTGGAATTGCAGCCCCCTTCTTTGCTTCCTCATCTCCACGTGAGATTTGCTAAAGTCCTTTGCAAGCCATTTTAACTACCACGCTGCCTGGAGGAATTGCATTACACCTGTTTTTTTTTTAAAATAAACAGAAGCCTCTTTCAAAAACCCACGCCACACACTAGGGGAGGGAGATGAGAAGGTACGCAAGTGAGGAGGCTGTTAGAAAATTGCTTGCACTTGTTGTTCTATGTCTCTTCTTCAACTATCACGTGAGACTTGGAGGTCTTCTGTAGCATGCCACACTGCCTGGAGGATTTTCTATTTAACCAGCCACATGCCACGCAATGGAAGGGGAGAACTACGCAGAGGGAAGGGAAGTGTGAGGGAGGAGTGTGAGGGAGGAGGTTGAAGTTTCACTACCTTGCTATTCTCCACATCCCTCCCCAGTCTCCTACGCTGCTCCAGAGGCTTCTACGCAGGGGCATTATTCAGAATTTTATTACACTCCATTAGCCACGCTGCAGGGAGGTCTTTGGCATTATCTTCTCCCACCATGCTCCATCACCAAACGCCTTTTACCCTTTGCAACTCACGGCATGGGAGATGTTACAAGCCCATAGCATTTGGAAGAGATAACAAGCTTGTTTCGTTTGGGGCTACATCGACCAAAGGAACTCCACGCTGCCTTGGCCTTCATTCTAAAACACCTTTCAACGCCCTCTCCATTAACCATGCAAGGCATTACTCAAGGTTCGGCTACACTCCATAGCCATGCTGCAGGGAGGTCTTTGGCTGGCAAGATTGTCTCTGCAACCCTTTCCTCATCTCCACGCCCAGCTATAGGAATGGCTCCATGATTGAATACATGGAATTCAAAGTTTCAATTGTTGAATCGCCTAAATCAGGCGAGCTTACTTCAATAGAACATACAGAGTGAGCCCACTGAGAATTTGAACACAAGACTTAAACCCAAATTCCCCCTTATTCATCACACCCGGACTGAAAACGATATGTCCTGCAATAAACTTCAGTTGCTCCAAAAAACTTGATAGATTATTCCACGATTCCTTGAATGAATCACGATGCCTATAACCATAATATAATCAAAACCTAAAATAGGTAAGATATACCCTGCACCTGTGTGTATCTCTATGGCACCTACATTGCTTCTCATGAGAAGCTTTGTAATAGTAGCATTGGTTCTAACATATGTATTTTCTCTGATTTTGCCATATGGACAAACTAGGAGGCAACGGCCACAACCATAACAACGTTCACTAATTACTCCTGCCTTGGGAAAAACCGGAAACTTGGAAATGGAGCTAGCATTAAGAGGCACATCATTGTAATGAATTGAGCTTTCAAATTTACTTGCACCGATAGGGCAAACTCTTTCACATGGTCTTGAACAATCAATTGGACAATCTCCTGGATCAAATTGAGCTTTGCAGAAGTGAAAATCTGTGTCATTATTAACACTGATCATTACCCAAGGCCTTCCCAAGGGTATCCTCTCAACTACATTTCCTGACATACATATCAATTTGCACTTGGTTTTGAACTTTCTCGGCTCTCTCGCTGTCCAACTGGCGAATTGCAGTCGAGCCAGGTCGGGCCCCAAAGTGGGTCCGACTAAAAAAAAATTTTGATTTCAAGCAACTGGCCTTTGAAATGCTTCATGGACTTCAAACATACCTCTGGAAACGATCGGCATCATTTTCAGATCATCCGACTGAAATTTGCAACCTCCAGGCGATTACGCCACAATTTTCGCATTTAATCGTGAAGACGTAATTTTCAAACATGTCAAAACACCTTTATGGAGCTCGCCATCTGACAGGCGTGTATTCTGATATACAAGGATGATTTCTACCAAACGGTTTCTCAAGACGAGTCTCGAGCGAAGAGATATTAATTTCCGAAAACGGCCAACTGGCTTTGTCGACACTGCGGACCTGATGAAGTCAATGTCCTGGCAACACATGACGCCTTTCTCAAAAATATCAAACGACCTCCCTAGGCCCTCAAATTTGGAACACAGGTACCTTTAAGTACATATTTAATCTTTGAATCCTCAGTTCGATCACCAGACTGGCAGGATGCAAATGGTGCACTCACCAAAACAGCTACATTAACTGATATATCACTGAAAGTACGGATAACTACATTTGATGGCAAAATGAACTCTTTTGAAAACCGATCAAATGGATTGGTAGAGGCTTGAAATTTGAAACGTAGCTCATCATTTATACCAACATTAGCTCAGATCAAACATTCTAACATGACGCTTACTGGGGCAACTTTTACACTTGTGCGAAACGGGGCTCCGACTAGCTGTCGAAACAGGGACTTGCCAAAACACACAAACTGCAAACGGATTCGGCTTTGAAAACTGAGCAAATGGATTCGTCAAGACTTGAAATTTTGCAGGGTAACTCAATTTTATGCATACAATTGAATCCATTTTGAATTTCTCCATGAAAATCAACAGGGCAAAAGATGTAATCGCTCAAAGTAGGCTACTCAATAAAAACTACATTTGTGCCTAAAATGCACTTTCAGCTCACCCCTCAAACTGGGTACCTCATAAACTTATCCAAATTGAATCCTGAAAGTTGCACATCACTGAATAGGCCAAATGAAAGGCGTGGGACATGAATCCCGAGCCTTACCCTTTGAAAATCAACTGGCTCCATTTTACCCCCTTGCTAACTAGGCCATTCAAACTGACTTATTTGAAGATGCTCGGAGATGAAAAGCAAAAATCTGAAATAGGCCTACAAACTTTGACTCAATTTTAATCAGTCCCAACAGGTCCTTTCAAAATCATTCAAAAGTGTTGCAGAAATGCCTACAAGATTGATCTCCCACCAGATATTGGTCTCTCTAACACTTTCAATGTTTCAGATATATGCATATAAAGGTCCTGTTACTGATGTGTGTGATGCAGGTCAAGATGACTCCAACAGGGAAGAGATGTTGCAAGATCTCCCTAAGCAACCTAAGCTTAAAGTTGAGCATGTACGTGACAAGAGGGTGAGTAAGAAAACAAGGAGGTATACCTACTATGAGTACCTGGTCCAATGGAAGGAAAAACTCTTAGAAGATGCAACTTGGATGACAGAGTAGGCTTTGGAGAAGATTGGATGCAAGGTTCTAGATTTGCCAACTCAAGAGACTTGAGTTTTTTTCTAGCCCCGGGAGTATGGTGCAAGGAACCCTCTTGGTTTTTGGTTTTCATTTGTTGTTTGAGTGTTGGATAGGTGGTCTTAGACCCTAGGTTGATGTGTTGGATCAGTTTGGATCATTTGGATGTAATAAAGAACCCATTTATAAGGCCAATTGGCTCTAAGGTCATTTATAAACCTAGAGACCAAATTAGGCCTTGGGGTTCATGTAGTGTACGAGGCATGTTGATAAGTTGTCTTGAGTTGTTTTAGGCCTAGGATAGGTCTAAGAAGTCCATTAGGGACATTGACATTGTAGTGTCCACCCTTGATTTGACTTATTTTGACTAGATTTGACTTTTATATTATGCTTGATAGACTTATCTAGACTATATTTTGATGATTTGGATGATGATTACTCGTGCTTTAGTGACTTATGATTGATGTTAGACACTATTGGAATTATATTATTTTGATTATCTATATGGATATTGGTACTGTCATGATTGATCATATGATTTGATGATATATGTACTCGATGGATTTTATATTTTCACTATGTGATGGATTATTGATAGATTAGATTTATCATGGTTTTGATGATGATTATGATTATACTAACCCTACTTCATCATTACATATGATGAGATGTTTATGAGATGTGTTTGACTATTGTTTGACTGTCTTTGTGATAGAGACGATTTCACATCACTCATTGCGAGCGGGATGTGTCGTCGCGATTCTCTATCACTTGCTTGTTCTATATGTATATGTGGTATTGTCATTATGTGGTTGCAAGTACCAGACATCAACTCCACCTGGCTTCACAGGTCTAAGCATGTCTTTAGTTCCAATGGCTTATGTGGTTTGGAGATGGCATGAGTTCCCCTCACATACTCTAGGTCTAAGTTGTTCACCGTGAGTAGTCAGTGTCTTGGCATAATTCGCCATGTCAGTTAGTAAGCTTGGTCCCTTGGTATTGTGAGTTCGGTTTATATCAGTTTATATACTTATTTATCTTAGAGTAATTATGTGGCTCTTGATGTGTAGTTTTATATTTGGTAATGTTTATTTTAAAGCATTTAATTTAAAGTTTTGAATATTTAATTATTTGGTATTTATATTCATTTGATAATTAACATTTATTGATTTTATGATTATTTAATATTTGATAAGCCTTATTCTTGTTTAATATTTATTTAATATTTGTGATTTAATCTTTAATGGTATTTGATTATTTAGTTATTTGTTTGACCTTCTACGGTTTGATATTTATTTGATATCTTACATTTATTTGGTTCTTTAATTTATTTCATTAGCTTTTGGGTTATTTGATTTTAATCCCCATTTGGATTATTTATTTACAACTTATATTTATTTAATAGTTTGACTTTTATTCCTAAGTGGGGTGTATGAACACATTAAATTAAATAAAGAAATAAAACAATCCCACTTAGTTGGATAAGTATATTTTATTTACTTTACCTACCCTTCACTCTCATTAGTTAAATTCAAAATAGGTGAATAAAATTATCTTATATGATGGGTTGGTAAAATATACTCCAAAATGAAATATTTTGATTGGTCGAGATTGAGGCTAGGGTTTTGGATTATTGTTGCTTTTATTTTCATTCCCGTGAAGTTTTTCGGGTGGGTTGGCTCTTTTCTATAAATTTCTCCAGTAAGTTTTCTTCTTGGTTTTGGATTTCTTCTCTCTTGGTTTTGGCTGGAGCTTGGATTGGATTTGGTTTGGCTTGTGGGAGCTCTTCTTTAGCTTCAATCCATTACTTCAAGTTGCAAGTTGGAGTTCTTCACTTTGCATTTTGGCTTTCAATGACTTCTCTATGTATGCATTGCGTCTGCATTGTTTTGGGTCTAGGTTGAACTATTACTTTACTCTGTAGTTTTATTATTGTTGAAGGTTAATAGTTGGGAGGGAAACTTTATGTTATGAGAGTTTTTATATAGTTGCTGGGATATATATATATACATGGGTTTTTCCTGTGTATGGCATTTCACTACTCTGTGAAAATTGGTGTGAAGATCTTTGGTTTATTAATCCTTGTTTGGATGAGAGTAGATTGGTTTTCCCTTTGTGAGTTCTTCAGTTGTGATTGTTTGTGTTTGTCTTCATTGGATTCTCTATGAGTTTTTCAATGGTTCTATTTGTTTTATGCCATGACGATATTTGATTAAATCTTGGTTTATAGTCTAAGATATTTTGGTGTGTTTATACCTATGTATTCCTTGTTTCTGGGCATCTCTTTTTATATGTTTTTTGAGCCCTTTTGTAAAGTCTAGATTTTATTATTTTACCTGATTTTTTTCTAAGTTTTTTGTAAGTCTTGTGCAAAAGCATTGTCTTAATGTGCAAAAGTGTTGTTCTATATTGCATTTGTGCAGCATAAGCGTTGTCTTAGGATACATATGCTCAATTCTGGAAACATAAGCGTCGTTCTTCTTGATAGAAGTGTTGTCCTTTTTGGAAGAAGTGTTGTACTCTGGGGCAACAGCACTAACCTGTCTGTGTTTTGTGTCCTTCCAATTTTGCTCATTTTCGAGGTATTTTCCTAAATTAATTTTGTACCAGAGGCTTTATTTGAGGACTGTTAATATTTCCCAGTTTTGGGTTTGATCAGTTTTGATGCATTTTGATGGTTTTGAGTATATTTGTTTCTCTATGCATTGTGAATATTTTAGACTCTCTTCCATGTGGATAGGCCATGGATGATTGAGATGATTACTATGTTGTTTTGGACTGGCAAGTGAGTAGGCCTTGCTGTGATTTTATCATTTATTTGATGGCAGCATTTGATGGCTCGATATGCCCTTAGTTTATTGCTAGCCAAGAGGTTCATTTTGCTATATTGATGTTGTTGTAGCCTTGCTTATGTTGTAAGAGTATGTGTGGAAGTTGTTGGCTGGATTGAGTATTATTTTCATGTAATTATGTTGGTAGAGCCTCTTGTGATTTATTGTTGGGCCATGTTAGGAGGAGTGGGCTTCCTTGTGATGGTCGGGCTCATGAGAGATAGGCTTGCATGAGGTTCCTTGTAAGGATGCATGAAGTCTAGACCACCAGGGCACATTGGATTTTTCCATGATTTGTGAATAAGTGATAACCTAATAATTGATGGGTTGCGTAGTTAGATTAATTAATAAGATGATAAATTGATTTGTGCCTCATGACTTAGTCCTAGGGAGGATGTTTTAGGACAAGCATGAGAAGGTCGTAAAGATGGTAAGCTAATCTCTCTTAGTCTCTCATAGGTTGAGATGGCTCCACATGTCCATCAGGCTAGTGCCTTGTATTATTATGTTATTATGTTTTAAGGATGGCATGTGATGACACTCCACTCCTACATGTGTTTCCCCTTTATGATTTATGATTATGCTTATTGGATGCATTTATGTCTTGATGAGTTTTACACCTCGAGGAGTTCATTCTTGTTGTATGTGTGAGTTCTTGCTTGAGAGTCCTTGTGTGGTTAGGCTCCTTGGTTATAGGTGCCAGATTAGGTTTAGAGTATGTGTTGGGACCTTATTTCATCTCTTAGCATGGGAGTGGTTCTATTGGTTCCACATGGTCGAGAGGTTGGCGCTTTTTAGCCATTGGGATGTTCTCTTGGATTTTTCTTGCGTGGATGTGGATTCTTCTTCATGATGTACTATGGATGTACCTTGTAGAATATTTATGTGATGGATAAGATAGAATGCATGTAATGTAACATTCTTGTATATAGTAGATGGATTCTTGTAGTAGAAAGAGTTATGCTCATGATGTATTTAATATACTCATATTTGTAAGATGAATTGTAGTTGGAAATTGGAATTTAGGCATATTGTATTTGTACTGTTATAGAGATTTGATCTTATGAAACATGGAAATAAGTGGATTATAGTTGGAATAGAATATAATTTTATTATGGCTTAGTTGTATTATTTCATGGAATGTTTATAGGTTAGTTAGAATGTTAAATAATCTTGAAAGAGGAATATTCATAGATTAATAATTGAATATGTTAGAAGATGTTAATTGGATCTAGTAAATAGAAATGATTAACAGAGATGCATTGGTAGAAAGGAAATTATGCATATCATGAGGAATAAGTAATGTTGTAGGTTGCATATCTCATGGTTAAAGAATTAGAATATGATGCATTAATGAAGGTGAAATATACCTATCATGTGTGTAGTATGTTATTGTGGAAATGAATTAAGTAATGATGTTAAAGTACCCTAGAGAAAAATTATTGATGTGTTATTTCCGCTTGCATTATTCGATGAAATGAGCAATGATGTATGTTC
The DNA here is from genome assembly GCF_030272615.1 of Cryptomeria japonica. Taxonomy (NCBI): domain Eukaryota; kingdom Viridiplantae; phylum Streptophyta; class Pinopsida; order Cupressales; family Cupressaceae; genus Cryptomeria; species Cryptomeria japonica. The sequence continues at coordinate 156,129,366 of NC_081413.1, forward strand.
ATATTGGTTAATTGGTTAATGAATGTAAATATATGGAGATGTTATATGTTGCATTAGTTGTTATAGATGTTAATTAAGAAAAAAATTATCTCCATTTTTATATTATTGTTTAGTTTCTTTAGGGTACTTTGGCAGGCATTACAACTTGGTATCAGAGCCCATGTCCAACACTCGGTACTCTGGTTTCGATTGAGCCCATTGTGCATTTTAGCATTTGGTATGGGGTAGCCGAGTGGTTTTATCTCTGCCATTTATTTTTCCTTGTTATAGTTCCCTTAGATGTATAGCTTATAGTTTCCTTTGCATTTGCTCAGATAAGATGTCTTTTAGGGGTAGAGATCGTTGTCGTGCTAGTCGCATGGGTACTTGTAGGAACCCTCACCCCTGTTGGCATATGATGAAGTGGTGATAATGTATGTTGTCACTGATGTCAATAAGTGAACAGGTATATGGCACTCAAGCAGGTGAACTGATATAAACCAGTGTGAATACTGGAAGCAACTATAGTCAACCGGAATGGAGTGAACCGGTGTCGGGGTTCACAGTTTGAATATCGGTTTGTAGTCTCAGTTCAGCTTGAGGGTTTCCGGTTTGGCGATCTAACTTGTGCGGTATAATCGATGAGCCTTTGTGATGAGTTAGTTAGGAGATAAGGATGAGATGGAGATGCCACGTCATCTTGTGCATGTGAAGAATCTCTTTGAGGATCTTGCGCATGAAGAGCGAATGCATTAAATGTCTACCTTGGGAATGCACATTTCTCTTAGTGGTGTGTGAAGAATGTGTGATGGGTTAATAACTTCTAGGTGCAGTGAACATTAAACAATGCAGAACAACTTGAGATCTTTCTCAGATTGTTCTATTCTATGCAATGCATTTTAACGGTCAGGATTGGACCGCTTCTAACTTAAAACCTAAATGTGTAGGGTTTAGGGTTTATGCTACCGACCTAATTCTTGTCTATAAGGTCGATGATGTTTGTTATTGTTTATGTTGGAAAAAGTTGTGTTTGTGTCCACGTGTTGAGACACTTTCCAAACCAAGGTGTGGAATATGCAGAGTGTGATTGCAGAGGAGAGGGACTGAAAAGGATCTGCCTTAGCATAGTAGTGTTGTTATCAAATTAGAGTCTTACCTATTATCTTCTAACCATTTCAACAGAAGGAAAATCCCTTGACTGGGTAGCTTTAACAGACTTGTTGTAAATCCTCCAACCAGGTGACTCGAGCTCATTGAGTTCTTTAAATCCTCTAGCGAGGTAACCTTTAACAAGGTTTCAACCTTTAATAGAGTTTATAGCCATCCCTTAACCAGGTGATCCCTAACAGGATTGGTTCCTAACAGAACCTTATTGTAAAGTCTTTAATCGGACTAGGATCTTAATAGAACAAACTTCAAAAGAGTTCAAAACAATCTTGTGGGTATTCATCCCCACCGTGGTTTTTCCCATTTGGGTTTCCACGTGAAAAATCTGTGTGTTATGGGTTGTGAGTTTTCATATGATGATTGAGTAGTTTTTGATTAAGCTGAATATGCATATAGTGCTAAATGATTATGGTATTATTGATACAAGTAATGCATGACTAAACTGGTAAAGTAGCTATCAAGATATGAGATCTATTGAATGTTGTTTGAAGTACTCTTGGTTAACCAGTTTAGTTGTTTGAAACATTTTTGTTTAACTGGTATTGCTATGGTTAAGTACAGTGGTATTGACAACTGGTTATCTATGTTTAGAGAGTGTCAAAATATTGAAACAATTTTTTGTGTGTACTGATTCACCCCCCCCTCTCAGTGCCGGTTAGGGTATTAGTTGCTCATCATTATTCATTAATTTGTTTCAGAGCACCTTCAGGTCCTCGGTGATATAATCTTAACCACTTGAGGCAAAAGATCCTACTTTAATGATGAAGAGGGAAGGTCCTAAGTTCAATAGGGATAAATTCAAAATATAGAAGGACAGAATGAAGATTTATATCAAGAGTTTGGGTGCTAAGAACTGGAGCTATGTTGAGAATGCCTATGTAATCCCTACTGGCACTCTGACCAATGATCAGAAAAGAGAGATTCAATAAATTGGGCAAGTCATGGAAGCCCTTATTAGCAGCCTGTCTGATATTGAGTTCATTGATGTACAAGATAAGGATAGTCCTAAGGATGTTTGGGACACACTGGAAACCATTTATGGCAATGATGAGCATGTCAAGCAGGATAAGGAAGAAAGCCTCAGAGGAAAATTTGAAGACATGAGGATGGTTGAAGGAGAGACCATTCAGCAATATGGCATAAGGATCAAGACTATGGTTGGAGATATCAAGAGCACTAGTGGAACAATTGATGATGCCACCATTGTCAGTAAAGTTCTGAGATCATTGTTACCGTTCTATGCAATTAGGGTTGCCGCTATCCAAGAGCTAAGGTCTATTGACAAAACAAAGGTATCCTTAGACTCTATTATTGCTAAATAAATGCATATGAATTGAATGGATATGTTGGTAGCATTCAGAAGACTGAGTCTGCCTTCAGAGCATCTGCTTCCTCCGCACCTACCAGGAGAGGAAAAGAGGTTAGCACTAGTAATGAATCCAGGCCAAGCAAAGATATGGATGATGAGGAGATTCTGATGGAGTTTGAAGCTCTTCTCTCCAAGAGACTTCCAAAAGGCATCGGAAAATACAGAGGTAAGCTTCCTTTGAAGTGTTTTTCCTGCAATAAGATAGGACATATAGTTGTTAACTATCCTAACAATGACAATAAGGATAAACCAGAAAGGTTTAGAAAGTATAAAGGAGGAGGTAGGAGAAATTATCTTGTTGCAGTGGATGAAGGTGTTACCGATGAAGAATCTGAGGATGAAGAGAGTGAGGGCATAGTGTTCATAGCTGTCAAGGAAGAGGTGTCTGACCAGAAAGCCCTTGTCTCTCGCATTGACAACTCTAATGAGTGGATCATTGATAGTGGGTGTTCTCACCACATGACTGGTGACCGAAGAAAGTTTCTAACTCTAGAAGAATATGATGGAGGTGTTGTCCGGTTTGGCAATGATGCACCCTGCATGGTAAAAGGAAAAGGATCCATCTCACTGAATGGAAAGAGTAGTGCGGATCATGTCTACTGGGTGAAAGGTCTTAAGCACAACCTTTTGAGTGTTGCTTAGCTGAATGAAAATTGGAGTTCAAATGTGGGGTCTACAAATAATCGGAAAGAGTGGTGAACTTATTGCCACTGGTAAACAGACCAAAGGAAACTTGTTTCAGCTGAATGCCTAGATCAGTTAGTGTCTGATGGTGAAGTTTGATGACAGTTGGACATGGCATAGGAGACTCTATCATATAAACTTTGATAATATAGTAAAGGCTAGTAAGATCAAGGCAGTAAGAGGATTGTCTTTGCTGAACAAGTTGGAGAATGCTTTGTGCAGAGAATGTCAACTTGGGAAGATGTCTTCCTCAACATTCAAAGGTAAGTCAGGGAGATTGGTATTTTATGACTCTTAGCGATGACTGCTCAAGAATTATGTGGGTCACATTCTTGAAAGACGCGTCTGAGGCATTTGGAAATTTCAAAGCCTTTAGAGCATTGGTTGAGAAGGAAAGCGACAAAAGAATAAAATGCCTTAGAACTGATCAGGGAGGTGAAATTATGTCTAATGAATTCAACAAGTATTGTGAAGAGAACAACATCAAGAGGTAGTTGTCTGCCCCAAGGACACCACAACAGAACGACATAGTAGAGAGGAATAACAGGATTGTAGTGGAAGAGGCCAGAACTATGTAAATCCAAGGAAAGGTAGCTCACACATTTTGGAGAGAAGCAGTAAGCACTGCACTCTATACTATGAACCGGGTACTCATCAAGAAAGGTAAAGACAAAACCCCCTATTTGTACTAGAATGGGAGAACTCCTAATTTAAGTTATTTCAAAGTATTTAGTAGAAAGTGCTATATCAGGAGAGGTGAGCATCTGAGCATGTTTGATGCTAAGAGTGATGAAGGAATATTTCTAGGATATTCCACTAAAATCAAAGCTCTCAAGTGTTACAACAACAAGATTCAGAAAATTGTTGAGCGTATCAATGTCAGGGTTGATGAATCCCCTGAGGAACCTGAGGAAACCAACAACAATCAAATAGAAGATGAACCAGGTTTAGCCTTCTGGGAACCGGTTAAGAAAGAAATAAGTGACAAACACTACAAAGACCTCAGTGTTTCTATATCGGTAGAAGTTGTAGTAGGAGAAGAAGAAGATGAAGTGGAAGAAGAAGAAGAAGAGGAAAAGAAAGTGGAACTAGCTAGGGTCATTCCTAGGTATGTAAAAACTGCATCATGATCCAAAGCATATCAGTGGAGACAAAGATGCAGGGATACTCAAAAGGAGAAAGGTGAAATAAAATTCCTGCATGATTTTATAATTTGAGCCTAAGACCACTAGAGAGGCACTTACCGATGAAGACTGGATAAAGGCAATGGAAGAGGAACTGGACCAGATAGAGAAGAATGCAACATGGTCCTTGGTACCCAGACCAAAATTCAAGAATGTTATAGGTACCAAATGGGTCTTCAGGAATAAGTTGAATGAAGAAGGCACAGTGGTAAGAAACAAGGTAAGACTTGTATGCAAAGGATATGCTCAAGAAGTAGGAGAAGACTATGGAGAAACCTTTGCCCCAGTGGCTAGACTGGAAGGCGTCTGAATGATACTTGCATTTGCAGCATTCAAAGGATTCAAGGTATACCAAATGGATGTGAAGTCTGCATTCTTGAATGGAATCCTAGAAGAAGTGTATATTGAGCAACCGGATGGGTTTTCTTTGTCAAAGAATAGTAACATAGTGTGTAGATTACACAAGGCCCTCTATGGATTGAAACAAGCACCAAGAGCATGGTATGATTGGTTACACTCTCATCTTGTGAAGATAGGATTTTAGAGAACAAGTGAGGACAACAACATCTACCTGAAATCTGAAGGTGATCAGATACTGATCTATGAAGTATTTGTAGATGACATAATCTTCGGAGGAGATGATGAAATGAGTCATGCATTTGCAGATGAAATGAAGAAAGAGTTTGAGATGTCTCTAATTGGAGAGATAAAGTTCTTCATTGGTCTATAGATTCAGAAAATGAAGGAGGGTGTCTTCATTACCCAGTCCAAGTATATCAAAGAGGTATTGAAGACCTTTGGCATGGAGGAGAGCAAACCGGTTGGAACACCGATGGTGACTGGCCACAAAATCACTAAGGAGGATGATTCATCAATGGTGAATGAGAAGGAGTACTGGTCAATGATCAGTAAGTTGCACTATGTGGTGCATAGTAGGCCGAATATTGCTCATGCGGTGGGCATAGTGGCCCATTTTTAGAAAAGTCCAAGAGAATCCCACTTGGTAGCGGTAAAGAGGATTCTTAGATATCTAAAAGGGACAATTGATTATGGATTGTGGTATCCATACAATGGTGACTTTGATCTCAAAGTGTTTACCAATGCAGATTGGGTAGGTAATGTGGACGACCGAAAGAGTACAACCGGGAGAGCGTTCTTCCTCGGTGGGAGACTCATCTCATGGACAAGTAAGAAGCAGAGATGTATTTCCTAGTCTACAGCTAAAGCGGAGTATACGGAAGCATTTATGAACTGCACTCAAGCAATCTGGATGAAGCATGTACTTGATGGCTTCAAAATGACTGTATCTGAACCAATGAGTATTTTCTATGATAATACTAGTGCAATCAATATTTCCAAAAATCTAGTATTGCATACTAGGACCAAGCATATAGAGCTCAAGTATCATTTCTTGAGAGAAAAGGTTCAGAATAAAGAGGTTGTATTAGAACATGTTTCTAGTAAGGAGCAGCTAGCAGACATATTTAGTAAGCCCTTACCGAAGACTAAATTTATCTATTTGAGAGGTGAATTAGGGGTTCTACCCCTTCATGAAGTAAACTAAAGTTGTGTGCTCCACATCAGTCAAGTACTACCATGTCAAATCTTACAGGATTGAAGTGATGAAGGATGCTACTCCACAGGCGGAGCAACATGGTAGAAATTGGAAGCTTGTGCCTCCACTTTGGCATTGTTGTCAAAGGGGGAGAAGATATCTGATGATGTATGGGGGAGATGATATATTGTTTGGAGAGAAGATGTTGAGCATATACACACTGATCAGTCCAGGTAATGATGATCTCTTAAGTTGCATAGGTATAGTGTCAACCAGTGTATAAATTTTTTAACTAGGCAATGATTCACTGAGTATTGCCATCAATGCCAAAGGGGGAGATTGTTGGCATATGATGAAGTGGTGATAATGTATGTTGTCATTGATGTCAATAAGTGAACAGGTATATGGCACTCAAGCAGGTGAACCAGTATAAACTGGTGTGAAGACTAGAAGTGGCTATAGTCAACCGGGATGGAGTGAACCGATGTCAGGGTTCACAGTTTGACTACCAATTTGTAGTCTCGGTTTAGGTCAAGGGTTTATGGTTTGGCGATCTGACTTGTGCGCTGCAATCGATGACATTTTGTGATGAGTTAGTTAGGAGATAAGGATTAGATCGAGATGCCACGTCAGCTTGTGCATGTGAAGAATCTCTTTGAGGATCTTGCACATGAAGAGTGAATGCATTAAATGTCTACCTCGGGAATGTGTGTTTCTCTTAGCAGTGTGTGAAGAACGCATGATGGGTTACTAACTTCCAGGTGCAATGAAGATTGGACAATGTAGAATGACTTGAGATCTTTCTTAGATTGTTCTATTCTATGCAATGCATTTTAATGGTCAGGATCAGACCACTTTTAACTGAAAACCTAAATGTGTAGGGTTTAGGTTTTATGCTACCGACCTAATTGTTGTCTATAAGGTCGATGATGTTTTTTATTGTTTGTGTTGGCAAAAGTTGTGTTTGTGTCCACGTGTTGAGATACTTGCCAAACCAAGGTGTGGAATCTGCAGAGTGTGATTGCAGAGGAGAGGAACTAAAAAAGGATCTGCCTTAGCAAAGTAGTGTTGTTATCAAATTAGAGTCTTACATGTTGTCTTCTAACCATTTCAACAAAAGGAAAATCCCTTGACCGGGTAGCTTTAACAGGCTTGTTGCAAATCCTCTAACCAGGTGACTCAAGCTCATTGAGTTCTTTAAATCCTCTAGCGAGGTAACCTTTAACAGGGTTTCAACCTTTAACAAGGTTTATAGCCATCCCTTAACCGAGTGATCCCTAATAGGATCGGTTCCTAAAAAAACCTTATTGTAAAGTATTTAACCGGACTAGGCTCCTAATAGAGTGAACTTCAAAAGAGTTCAAAACAATCTTGTGGGTATTCATCCCCACTGTGGTTTTTCCCATTTGGGTTTCCACATGAAAAATCTATGTTATATGGGTTGTGAGTTTTCATATGATGATTGAGTAGTTTTTGATTAAGCTGAATATGCATACAATGTTAAATGATTGTGGTATTATTGATACAACTCATGCATGACTAAAATGGTAAAGTGGCTATCAAGATCTGAGATCTATTGACTATCATTTGAAGTACTCTTGGTTAACCGGTTTAGTTTTCTGAAGCATTTCTGTTTAACCGATATTGCTATGGTTAAGTACAGTGGTATTGACAACAAATTATTTGTGTTTAGAGAGTGTCAAAATATTGAAGAAAGTTTTTGTGTGTACTGATTCACCCCCCCTCTCAGTACCGGTTAGGGTATTAGTTGTTCATCATTTTTCATCAACCCTAGGGTTTCTGAAGAGTCACACCATGAGGAAAAGGAGTAGGAGCAACATAGAGATGATCTGATTCTACAGTTGGTGAACGTGCTTCAGGATATTCTTGGTCGCGTAGGACCGAGACAGGAGGAGAACCAGCAGGAGGGATCTCGTCATTCGGAGCATCAGGAGAGATGGCGTTCATGTTCTCCTAGGAGGAGAATGGAGGTGGACTAGGAGGTGCTTGCAGCTAGTCACATCAAAGATTTGAATAAGACTTATCCTCCTACCTTTGATGGCTTAGGAAGTGGCATGGAAGCAGAGACATGGTTATTGGACTTAGGTAGGTGTTTTGCTATGCATCAGTGTAGTAGTAACACCAAGGTGATATGTGCGATTTTGCATCTTCATGATTTTGTGGCGACATGGTGGCATATGGAGGAACAAAAGTTGCATTTGGACATAGCGACGATATCTTGGGAATTATTCTTGGAGAGGTTTCGTGCTAGATTTCTTTTAGATCATTGGGGGTAGAGGAAGGTCGATGAGTTCCATGATTTCAGACAGCAGAGGATGATTATGGAGTAGTATGAGCGTAGATTCTTTGAGCTTAGACAATATGCTGGATATGCAGATGCTGAGCCGATGTTGATTTAGCACTTTGTTAGAGGTATCAATGATCGTATTGGTGGAGAGGTTTGGATGCACGGACCTAAGACCTTAGAGGCAGTTGTGGATAAGGCGAGATTAGTAGAGGAGAATCTTTCATTAACATTAGGAGGAGTGATTGGAGGATAGACAGTTAGGGCACCTATTACAAGATCTATGGTGAGAGGACCACAATAGCAGTCTTTAGGATATGCTAGGAGCCATCCTTCTTCTTTCTGTAGTGGTCAGCGGTTTAAGAAGAGGTTTTCTCAAGGGCAGAGATTTGCTCGAGGTGCCAGATTTCAGGTTGATAAGAGTCACAATTGTCAGTGTGATAGGAGACCTACTCCTTCTCAGCTAGCGCAGAGTTCACAACCAACTTCTAGTAGAGGCAGTGTTTAGCAGTCGAGTACAACACTAGGTAGCAAAGTGTTTGTCAGGAGAGATTGCTTTGCATGTGGACAACCAGGTCACATTGTCATTCATTGTCCTCAGTGTACTTCTCAGATATCAAGGTAGCATAAGCCAGCTACTTCTAAGCCTACATTTGAAGATGCAGGTAGGTCTCATTGCATTTTTGCGGCAATTGATAACTGTTAGGTTGAGCATCAGGCCACCGTTGTAGTGACATCAGGTGTGATAGGTGGTATCTCTTGTTTAGTGTTATTTGATTATGAAGCGTCAAACTCTTTTATTTCCCATTTTCTAGTAGAGCGATGTGGGCTTGCTATGGCAAAGCAAGACGATAGGTGGCAGGTAGAGTTAGCTACGGGGTCCAAAGTGGTAGTGGATTCCCTTGTGGTCAATTGTCCTTTAGTTTTAGGAGATTTCCATACTTCTTTGGATCTTCGTGTTATGTCTTTGGGATATTATAATGTGGTTCTTGGTATGGATTGTCTTGGATCTCACCAAGCGCAGATAGATTGTAGAGGTAAGAGATGCAGTGGATGGATGATAGTGGGAAGAGTGTGGAGATTGTAGGTATTTAGAGACCTATCTCTCTTTGTATGATTTTTGCTATACAGATGAAGGGGTGTGTGAGTAAGGGTTGCTAGTTTTTTGTGGTTAGAGTGAAGGATGTGGATGAGGGAGTTATCTTCAAGAGTTTGCAAATGTTTTTCCTAGTGAAATTCCAAGTATGCCCCCTCGGTGAGATAGAGATTTCAGGATTCATTTGGTGCCAAGAGCTGAGCCTATTTCTAAAGCTCCCTATCGGATGACCACATAGGAGTTGAAAGAGTTGAGGGTTCAATTGGAGGAGTTGTTGGTGAAGGGGTTTATTCATCCTAGTGTATCCCCTTGGGGTGCACCTGTGTTATTTGTGAAGAATAAGGATGGATCTCTTCGATTATGCATTGATTACAGATAGCTTAATAAAGTGACGGTGAAGAAATGATATCCCTTGCCTCATATAGATGATTTATTTGACTAGATTTAGGATGCCAAAATCTTCTCTAAGATTGACCTTAAGTCCAAGTATCGCCAGTTGAGGATTCAGGACGTGAGCATTCATCACACAACTTTTTGCACTAGATATGGTCATTATGAGTTCATAGTGGTACCTTTTGGTCTCATTAATGCACCTTTAGTTTTCATGAGCTTGATGAATGGTGTATTCAGGTTGTATTTGGATAGATTTGTATTAGTATTTCTGGAAGATATTTTGATTTATTCGAGATCGGTTGAGGAGCATGAGGATCATGTGAGTCAGGTTTTGCAGTGTCTTGGGGAGAATCAGCTATATGCCAATTTGGTGAAGTGTGAGTTCTTCTAGACAGAGGTGAGGTATCTTGGTCATGTGATTTCTGGAGAGGGTACCATAGTTGATCCCTCGAAGATTTAGGCAATTGTCGATTGGCCAGCACCCACTAATGTGGGAGAGGTGTGTAGTTTCATGGGTTTAGTAGGATATTATCGCAGATATGTTCAGGATTTCTCTAGGATAGCTCATCCTATCACTTCTCTTCAGAGAAAAGGAAAGAAGTTTGTTTGGATAGAGCAATGTGAGATAGCATTTCAGATCCTTAAGGAGCGTTTGACCAGTGCACCTATTTTAGCAGTGCCAGATCCTTTGGGGAATTTTGTGGTGTGCACAGATGCTTCTTTGGAGGGTCTAGGAGAAGAGTTGATGCAAGATGGTCATGTGATTTTATACGAGTCGCGTAAAATTAAGAATCATGAGAAAAATTATCCACCCATGATCTTGAGTTAGCGGCAGTGGTTCATGCTTTGGTTAGATGGAGGCACTTCCTTCTTGGACATAGATTCGAGTTGCACAGTGATCATCGCAGTTTGCAGTATATCTTCACGCATCTGAATTTGAATGCTAGGCATAGGCATTGGATGGAGTTCTTATGTGAGTATGACTTTGAGGTGAGATATATTCAGGGTAAGGAGAATGTGGTAGCAGATGCATTGAGTCACAGGAGGCATGAGATTTCAGCAATGTCGCCTAGTGTGGATTTGAGGAGCCGTATTCTTAGTGTCCTTCCTTCAGATGTATGGTATCAAGAGATTATTATAGAGGTTTCCATAGGTAGATCTCTTGAGGGCAGATATGCAGGTTACTCAGTGGAATCAGATGGAATTCTTAGGCATTTGGGACGTATTTATGTTCCACCATCAGACGGTCTTCGAGATTTGATCGTGTCGGAGGCACATCATGCACCTTACTCAGCACATCTAGGTGTCAAGAAGATGCACGTGGATTTGAGACAAATATATCATTGGTCTGGTATGAGGAGAGATATTGGAGATTTTGCGGCATGTTTCCTAGAGTGTCAGCGAGTGAAGGCAGAGCATCAACATCTTGTAGGATTATTACAGTCACATTTGGTTTTAGGATGGAAATGGGATATTATATCTATGGATTTTATAGTTGGATTGCCCATGTCTTCATGTCGTCATGATGCTATTATGGTCACTATAGACAAATTGACCAAAGTAGCGCACTTTTCTCTGATAAGGTCTTCATATCAGCAACGATAGTAGCTCGGGTTTTCTTGGAAGGAGTTGTGAGGTTGCATGGTATTCCTCGACGGATCATATTAGATCATGATCCAATGTTCACATCATCATTTTGGACAGCTCTTCAGCATGATTTGGGTACGTAGTTGAACTTTAATTCAACTTATCACCCCAAGACAGATGGATAGACAGAGAGGGTGAATCAGGTTTTGGAGGATATGTTGAGGATGTACATGATGGATCAGCAGTCTTGTTGGGAGGATTATCTCTATTTGGTTGAGTTTGCATACAATAATGGTTACCATAGCTCTATTGGTATGTCTCCTTATCGGGTGTTATATGGTAGACCATGTCGCACACCCTTGAGTTGGGACCGTTTAGAGGATATAGTGCATATTGGATCAAAGATGTTGCAGGATATGGAGGAGCAAGTAGCTCGCATTAGAGAGCATTTGTTGGCCGCTCAGGATAGACAAAATAAATATGTGGATGCTCATCGAGTGGACAGGCAGTTTTCTATTGGTGATAGGGTATTTTTGAGAGTTTTCCCACAAAAGAGTCTAATCCATTATGGAAAAGGCTCTAAGTTGGTGCCTCGATTTGTTGGACCTTTCAAGATTTTGGAGTGGATTGGTCCTGTGGCTTATCGCCTTGCCTTGCTGCCTAGCTTGTCCCGCATCCATGATGTCTTTCATGTTTCAGTTTTGAGGTTATATCATCCTGATATTCCGCATGTGTTGGATTGGAATTCTTTACAGGTCAAGGACAGGTAGCTTTCTATGGAGCCCGTGCGCATTCTTCAGCATAGAGAGATGTCCCTCAGAGGTCAAAGCATAAAGCAAGTAAGGGTCTAGTGGGATCTGATTGATGATTCTTCAGCTACATGGGAGGATGGAGTGCATATGAGAGAGATATATCCCTATTTTTTCTCAGGCTTCTAGGAGTAAGCCTAGGCAAAGGGGGGGAGGATGTAGTGTCCACCCTTGATTTGACTTATCTTGACTAGATTTGACTTTTATATTATGCTTGATAGACTTATCTAGACTATATTTTGATGATTTGGATGATGATTACTCGTGTGCTTCAGTGACTTATAATTGATGTTAGAAACTATTGGACTTATGATATTTTGATTATTTATATGGATTTTGGTACTATCATGATTGATCATGTGATTTGATGATATATGTACTCGATGGATTTTATATACTCAATATGTGATGGATTATTGATAGATTAGATTTATCATTGTTTTGATGATGATTATGATTATGCTAACCCTACTTCATGATTACATATGATGAGATGTTTATGAGATGTGTTTGACTCTTGTTTGATTGTCTTTGTGATAGAGAAGATTCCACATTACTCATTGCGAGCGGGATATGTTATCGCGATTCTCTATCACTTTCTTGTTCTATATGTGTATATGTATATGTGGTATTGTCATTATGTGGTTGCAAGATTTTGTAGGTACCAAACATCGACTTCACCTGGCTTCATAGGTTTCAGCATGTCTTTAGTTCCAATGGCTTGTGGTTCGGAGATGGCATGAGTTCCCCTCACATACTCTAGGTCTAAGTTGTTCACCGTGAGTAGTCAACGTCTTGGCATAATTCGCCATGTCAATTAGTAAGCTTGGTCCCTTGGTATTGTGAGTTCGGTTTATGTCAGTTTATTTACTTGTTTATGTTAGAGTAATTATGTGGCTCTTGATGTGTAGTTTTATATTTGGTAATGTTTATTTTAAAGCATTTAATTTATAAGTTTTGAATATTTAATTATTTGGTATTTATATTTATTTGATAATTAATGTTTATTGATTTTATGATTATTTAATATTTGATAAGCCTTATTGTTGTTTAATATTTATTTAATATTTTTTATTTAATCTTTAATGGTATTTGATTATTTAATTATTTATTTGACCTTCTATTGTTTGATATTTATTTGATATCTTACATTTATTTGGTTCTTTAATTTATTTTATTAGCTTTTTGGTTATTTGATTTTAATCCCCATTTGGATTATTTATTTACAGCTTATATTTATTTAATAGTTTGACTTTTATTCCTAAGTGGGCTATATGAACACATTAAATTAAATAAAGAAATAAAATAATCCCTATTAGTTGGATAAGTATATTTTATTTACTTTACCTACCCTTCACTCTCATTGGTTAAATTAAAAATGGGTGAATAAAATTATATTATATGGTTGGCTGGTAAAATATACTCCAAAATGGAATTTTTTGATTGGTCGAGATTGAGGCTAGGGTTTTGGATTATTGTTTCTTTTATTTTTATTCCTGTGAAGTTTTTTGGGTTGGTTGGCTCTTCTCTGGAAATTTCTCCAGCAAGTTTTCTTCTTGGTTTTGGATTTCTTCTCTCTTGGTTTTGGTTGGAGCTTGGATTGGATTTGGTTTAGCTTGTGGGAGCTCTTCTTCAGCTTCAATCCATTACTTCAAGTTGCAGGTTGGAGTTCTTCACTTTGCATTTTGGTTTTCAATGGTTTCTTTGTGTATGCATTGTGTCTGCATTGTTTTAGATCTGGGTTGAAATATTACTTTACTCTATAGTTTTATTGTTGTTGAAGGTTAATAGTTGGGAGGGAAACTTTATGTTATGAGAGTTTTTATATAATTGTTGGGATATATATATATATTTGGGTTTTTCCTGTGTATGGCATTTCACGGCTCTGTGAAAATCTTTGTGAAGATCTTTGGTTTATTAATCCTTGTTTGGATGAGAGTAGACCATTTTTCCCTTTGTGAGTCCTTCAGTTGTGATTGTTTGGGATTGTCTTCATTGATTTTCTGTGAGTTTTGCAGTGGTTCTATTTTTTTTATGCCATGAAGACATTTGATTAAATCTTGGTTTATAGTCTGAGGTATTTTGGTGTGTTTATACCTATGTATTCCTTGTTTCTGGGCATCTCTTTTCATATGTTTTTCAAGCCCTTTTGTAAGATCTGGATTTTATTATTTTACCCAAAAGTTTTCTAATTTTTTCATAAGTCTTCTGCAAAAGCGTTGTCTTAATGTGCAAAAGAATTGTTCTGTATTGCATTTGCACTGCTTTACGGAGCATAAGCATTGTCTCAGGATACATATGCGCGATTCTCGAAACATAAGTGTCGTTCTTCTTGACAGAAGCGCTATCCTTTTTGGCAAAAGTGTTGTCCTACAGGGCAAAAGCACTAACCTGTCTGTGTTTTGTGTCTTTCCAGTTTTTGTCATTTATGAGGTATTTTCCCAAATTGATTTTGTACCAAAGACTTTATTTGAGGACTGTTAATATTTCCCAGTTTTGGGTTTGATTAGTTTGATGCATTTTGATGGTTTTGAGTATATTTGTTTCTCTATGCATTGTGAATATTTTAGACTCTCTTCCATGTGGATAGGCCATGGATGATTTTGATGATTACTATGTTGTTTTGGACCAGCAAGTGAGTAGGCCTTGCTGTGACTTTATCTTTTATTTGATGGCAGCATTTGATGGCTCGATATGCCCTTTGTTTAGTTGTATCCAAGAGGCTCATTTTTCTATATTGATATTGTTGTAGCCTTGCTTATGTTGTAAGAGTATGTGTGGAAGTTGTTGGCTACATTGAGTATTATTTTCATGTAATTATGTTGGTAGAGCCTCTTGTGATTTATTGTTGGGGCCATGTTAGGAGGAGTGGACTTCCTTGTGATGACCGAGGTCACGAGAGATAGGCTTGCATGAGGTTCCTTGTAAGGATGAATGAAGTCTAGAACACCAGGGCACATTGGAGTTTTCCGTGATTTGTAAATAAGTGATAACCTAATAATTGATGGGTTGGGTAGTTAGATTAATTAATAAGATGATAAATTGATTTGTACCTCATGACTTAGTCCTGGGGAGGATGTTTTAGGACAAGCATGAGAAGGTCATAAAGATGGTAAGCTAATCTCTCTTAGTCTCTCATAGGTTGAGATGGCTCCACATGTCCATCAAGCTAGTGCCTTGTATTATTATGTTATTATGTTTTAAGGATGGCATGTGATGACACTCCACTCCTACATGTGTTTCCCCTTTATGATTTATGATTATGCTTATTGGATGCATTTATGTCTTGATGAGTTTTATGCCTCTGGGAGTTCATTCTTGTTGTATGTGTGAGTTCTTCCTTGAGAGTCCTTGTGTAGTTAGGCTCCTTGCTTATTGGTCCCAACTTAGGTTTAGAGTATGTGTTGGGACCTTGTGTCATCTCCTAGCATAGGGGATGGTTCCATTGGTTCCACATGGTCGGGAGGTTGGTGCTTTTTAGCCATTGGGATTTTCTCTTGGATTCTTCTTGCATGGATGTGGATTCTTCTTCATGATGTACTATGGATGTACCTTGTAGCACATATATGTAATGGATAAGATAGAATGCATGTAATGCAACATTCTTGTATATAGTATGTGGATTATTGTAGTAGAAAGAGCTATGCTCATGATGTATTTAATGTACTCATATTTGTAAGATGAATTATAGTTGGAAATTTGAATTTAGGCATATTGTATTTGTACTATTGTAGAGATGTGATCTTATGAATCATGGAAATAAGTGGATTATAGTTGGAATAGAATGGAATTTCATTATGGATTAGTTGTATTATTTCATGGAATGTTTAGAGGCTAGTTAGAATGTTAAATCATCTTGAAAGAGGAATATTAGTATATTAATAAGTGAATATGTTAGAAGATGTTAATTGGATCTAGTAAATAGGAATGATTCACATAGATGCATTGGTAGAAAGGAAATTATGCATATCATGAGGAATAAGTAATGTTGTAGGTTTCATAGCTCATGGTTAAAGAATTAGAATATGATGCATTAATGAAGGTGAAATATACCTATCGTGTGTGTAGTATGTGGAAATGAATTAAGTAATGATGTTAAAGTACCCTAGAGAAAGATTATTTATGTTGTGCTATTTCTGCTTGCGTTATTTGATGAAATGAGCAATGATGTATGTTCATATTGGTTAATTGGTTAATGAATGTCAATAGATGGAGATGTTATATGTTGCATTATTTGTTATTATATATTAATTAAGAAAAAAATTATCTCCATTTGTATATTATTGTTTAGTTTCTTCAGGGTATTTTGGCGGGCATTATAGGCATGTCAAAAGTGTCAAAAATGCAAAATTGTCAAAAGTTGCAAAAGTTGCTAAGCAACATTTTCCACCGATTGGGAAAAGAGGTTCCAACGGTCATAACCAATTAGACAAAAGTTGTATCCATTGGGGAAATGCCTATTTGTGCCTCTGAGATCATTCATGTTGGCGTGGGATGAAGCATGTAAATATTTGGTGGTTTGAATAACAAGAAAACTCATATTTTACCCAATTTTCATTGTTTTTCGTACTGTACGATCTGAAAGAGGATTTAATTGCATGTAATTTTGATTTGGCTGGATTTTAGTGTTAGTGTAGGTTCTATTTCAAGTGGTCTAACTCCAATTTGTAGGGGTTGGAGAGAGTTGTGAGCAGTTTACCAAAAAATGTCATTCAAAACCCCAGTTCATAGGGTTTCACCAAAGATGTGGCCCTAACTTGCAAATTCCTTTGTGGAATTAAAAGGCCTCTTGTAAAATTCAAATTAGGGGTGTGTAAAATGAGACTTCAAAAGGGTGGAATCTAGGAGTGAGGGTTGGTGTGGTTACTACCAAAACCTAGGCTAAACAAGACAATGTGTTTAGTCTAGCCTACAAGGAGGAATGAACAAACAATCACCTAGGGAGTATTTGGTGACCGACCTAATAGTGTATTTTTTCTATTAGAGGCCTAGGGAGCATTTATAAGTGGTTATTTTGGTTCTACAACCCCATCTTCAAGTAGTTGCTTTGGAAAACAGGCCTAGTTAGGCTTATTAGGTGTGCAAACTCAGTAGGTTATTAGGGGTGTTGGAGTAGAGTCAAACCTCAATCTCTTGGGATTGGATGTAAATCCCAAAAGGGTATTCAAATCTGTATTTTTTTCATAGAGTGTTTTGGGAGAATTTTGAATGATTTGGGAAATACCGGTTTGGCAAGGCTACTAGGATTAGGCATAGATAGGGGTTTCTTGACCTACGTGCAAAAAGGAGGCTTCCAAACTTAGTTGGAAGGATAGGGTGAGTGATATTAGTTGTTGATAAATCCAAACTCTCCTTAGGAAGTGCAGTAGGTGACTAGTTGCATTGGTGTGTGTAGAACCCTAGTTGTAGGGTTGTGATAGGCCTTAAACAAGGCATAGAGGGATGGTTTTGGGTCTTCTTACCTTCTAGTTTCCCACTCTTCATCACACATCATAGCATAATGTTTGAGTAAAATGACACAATATAATGTATCCACTAAAATCCACTGGAAAAGTCAACTATAGTCAAAACATGTAATTGAAAAGTCCGATCGAGGGAGGGTTACTACATCCTCCCCCCCAAAACTAGGCTTACTCTTGGAAGCCTAAAACAAATAAGAATATATCTCTCTCATCTTTTTTTCATCCTCCCATGTAGTCTAGGCCTCATCATTTGGGTCCCATAGGACACTTACCTAGTCGACACTGCAGAATGCGCACGAGCTCCATGGAAAGTTGTCTGTCCTCGACCTGCAATGTGTTCCAATCAAGAACATGGGTTATATCAGGATGATAAGGTCTAAGAGCACAAACATGAAAAACATCGTGGATGCAGGATAGGCTTGGTGGTAAGGAAAGACGGTAGGCAACAAGTCCTATCATCTCAAGGGTCTCAAAAGGGCCAACAAAACGAGCCACCAACGTAGAACCCTTTCCATAATGGATCAGACTCTTTCATGGACAAACTCTCAAGAATACATAGTCGCCAACAGAAAACTGACAATCTACTCTGTGAGCATCCACATACTTATGCCTATCTTATGCTACTACCAAATGCCCACAAATCTGCTCAATTTGTTGCTCCATCTCTCGAATCATATCTGGTCCTATACTCTCCCTGTCCTCTAATTGATCCCAACTCAAAGTAGTACGACAAGGATGACCATACAATTCCTAGAAGGGAGACATACCTATGGAGCTATGATATCCATTGTTATAAGAATACTCCACAAGATATAGATATTCTTCCCTGCATGACTGTTGGTCCATAACATACATGCGAAGCATGTCCTCCAACACTTGATTCACACACTCAGTCTGACCATCAGTCTCTGGGTGATAAACTGAACTAATGTTCAACTAGGTCCCTAAAGAATGCTAAAATGAGGTCCACAATGCTGAAGTAAAGACATGATCTCTATCTGAAATGATCTGCCTAGGAATCCCATGAAGTCTCACCACATCTTCCATGAAAACTTGTGCCACCACTACTGTTGTATAGGAAGATCGAATAGGAACAAAATAAGAAAATTTTGTTAGTCTATCAACAATGACCATGATGGCATCATGACAATGCGAAGAAAGAGACAACCCAACTATGAAATCCATGGAAATGATATCCCATTTCCAATCCGGTACCAAATTAGGTTGTAAAAGCCCTACAAGGTGCTGATGCTCCGCCTTTACTCACTGATATTCTAAACACTTCGACAAAAAATCAGCAATGTCACCTTTCATTCCAGCCCAATGATATATCTATCTAAGATCTGCGTGCATCTTCTTGATAGTAGGATGTGTCAAATAAGGTGCATGATGGACCTCAATCATGATCAAAATATGAAGTCTATCCAATGGAGGTACATAGATCCACCCAAGATGTCAAAGAAGACCATCTGTCTCAAGGTTATATCCATAATATCTACCCTCTAATGGCCTTCTAGTCTCAGTCACAGCTCTAACCTCCTGATACTAGGTGTCCTGATGAAGAATCCCAAGTATTCTCTCTCTCAAATCCACCCCAAGGGACAATGCTACAACCTCATGCCACCTATGACTCAAAGCATCAAGCACTAAATTCTCTTTCCCCTGAATATAACAAACCTCAAAATCATACTTGCAAAGGAATTCCATCCATCTTTGTTGTCGAGCATTCAAGTTTAGTTGTGTGAAAATATACTGTAAACTACAGTGATCATTGTACAGCTCAAACTGACACCCCAATAGAAAATGTCACCACCTGACTAAAGCATGAACAACAATTGCCAACTCTAAATCATGAATTGGATAGTTCAACTCATGATCCTTGAGTTTGCGAGAATCATAGGCAACCACACAACCATCCTGCATAAGCACTGCTCCTATGCCTTCTAAAAAGGTATTTGTGCAAACCATAAAATCTCTGGGTGGATCAGGAACTGCCAAAATCGGAGCACTATGAAGGAGTTCCTTCAAAGTACGAAAAGATGTTTCACACTATTCAGACCAAACAAACTTCTTCCCTTTCCTCTGAAGAGAAGTGATCGTGTAACCTATCCTGAAAAAAATATGAACAAAGTGATGGTAATATACGACCAAACCCATAAAAATTTGAACCTCAAAAACATTAGTCGGCACTGGCCAATCTACAATGGCTTGGATCTTAGAAGGATCCACGGATACAACTTCTCTTGAAAATACATGACCAAGATAGATCACCTCTGATTGGAAGAAATAACACTTCGCTAAGTTGGCATAAAGTTGATTCTCCCTCAAGCACTACAATACCTGTCGCAAGTGGCCCTCTTGCTCTTCCATAGTTTTAGAATAAATCAAAATATCATCCAAGAACACAAGGACAAAACGATCAAGGTAGGTGCAAAAAAATCCATTCATGAGGCTCATGAAAACTGAAGGCATATTCATCAACCCAAATGGAACAACTGTGAACTCATAGTGACCATAACGGGTACGAAAAGTCATCCTATGAATGTCTGCATCATGAATGTGCAACTGATGATACCCAGATTTTAGATCAATCTTGGAGAACACCTTGGCTCCCTTTACCTAATCAAAGATATGATCTATACGAGGCAATGAATATCAATTCCTAATGGTTACCTTATTCAATTGTCGGTAATCAATGCATAACCGAAGAGAACCATCCTTCTTCTTCACGAAGATAACTAGCGCACCCCAAGGAGAAAGACTAGGACAAATGAACCCCTTGGCCAACAATTCCTCCATCTGCAACTTCAACTCACTCAACTCCTAAGTGGTCATCTAATATGGTGCTCTTGAAATAGGTTATGCTCCAGGAACTAAGTTAATGCAAAAGTCCAATTGAGGGAGGGGTACTACAGTTGATTTAAACTTTGTAAGTTGTAGTTACAAGTTAGGCCCCCAAGCTTGAGTTGTTGGTGTTGTCTTCTTCTAGACTTCCATAGAGCTTTCATCTTGTGCATGTTGCAATTGGTCTTCAAAGTCCAAAGTTGTCTTAGCCAATGGTTTGGTGATTCTTTGTTCTTTTTAGGTTATGAGTTGCATCCTAATGCCAAATACCAAACTAGAGCTAGCGTGCAAGATACAATATAATTTTGAAATCCTACCCACCTATAGATTTTTGTAGAAACCTAAAATATAGAAATTTTTCACTCTTCCATATAGTATAATTTAGTGAATTTTGGAGGGTGGTTTGGTAGGGATATATGAGGATGCTCCAATGGATTTATCAATTTTGTATCTATTTCATACCTTTTGTGTGCTAACCTTAATGTTTGATATATTGGTGTTTCAATTCTTCTACTTGTGTCATTGTGCATTATGTATTTTTATGCACGTAAAGTGTGTCATAATGTTGTTATGACACCTTGGGCATGTCATAGTGCTATGTGGCTTGTTTAATGTCACTTTTATATAACAAAAAAATTATTTGGCTGTCTTTATCCATTAATTTCTTGATCAAAATCTTGGAGCATTACATTTGGTATCAGATTTTATATTGCAACATTAGGAGCTATGGGTTATTTTTTTTACTCATTATGTCCAAGAATGTGTTGGGTCCTTGTGTGGTTGCATGGTTCTACTAGAATGTGTTTTTTCAATACATTTCCTTGCATGTTTATGTTTAAGAAATGTATTTTTGTGGGTTTAATTAGACCCATTCATTTGTTGAGGAGTTACTTTTGTGTGAATTTCCTTCTTGATGTTTGGAATGATTGGAAACAATGTTTTCTTTTTGGGTTATTATTTCAATGACCTTTGTGGCTTCCTATTGATGTTCTTGGATTTTTATTTAACCTTGTGTACTTTTTTGTGATCTATGTATTTGGTTGTGAAAGATATGATGTTTGTTAATATGCCTAATATTGGGATAAAGTATTGTAGCAGTTCTTGTACAAAGGAGCCTTGATTTGTGTACCCTTGTTGTGAGTGATGGGAAATAGGGTGTTGTACACCTTGCATAATAATGTTTATAATTGTAATATTAACTTTATTTTTTGAGTTGCACATGGACATGTAACATTTAGAGATTCCATTGAAATAATCTTGAGGCCACTTTGATGTTGTATTGTAACATTGTACTATTATATTGTAATTATTTAATATTGGGGAAAGATATTTAAAAAGTCTAAACTTAGTGCCCAATTTTAAATGTGGGATCAATGGTTTGTAAGCCCATGGTTTTAGTCACATACTTTTACTTTACCACTAGTTTTTAGCCACATACTTTTACTTTACCACTAGTTTTATTTGTGCACATGTTTAGTGGTTAAGGTTTGTTAGTGGTATTGAGTCCTTTTTAGGTTTTCACTATGGAGCATGACATGTGATGTGTGGATTCATTCTTGGACACATAGGAATGCATTGGAGGGTTTGATGGTTCAAAAGTATTCATTGTAACTTCATAATTTCTTTGTATTTCTTTATGGATGATTAATACAATAGAGTATGGATGCTTTTGGAGGTTGATTTTTCCCTCATGATGGTTTTCTCGGGATATATCTTGTGTTATCTTGTGGCTTGTCTATTTGATCTTTTCATAATGGTGATTATGTAAGCTTGTAAACATTATTTTTTCTCATGGTTTATGTAGGAAATAGATTATTTGGGTATGAAGAATTATTTCTTGACAAGTGGTATTAGAGATTTCATGGTTTATTTGAATTTATAACCCTAGCTTGAGTGGAGAAGTTGAAAAGTGGATGTCATGGTTATGCATGAAGACAAGAACATTACAAGGTATGGGGCACACTCATTGATGGTATGATGAAAGAACAAGGATCCGGTCAACTACTGAGAGGGGGGGTGAATTAGTAGATAGAAAAATTTATAAACTTCACCAATCTCAAAATCAAACTCTCAAAGTAAACATAGAACTATCAATGCAATATCATTGTCAAGATAAAAACTATCAAGTTTAAACCGGTTGACTGTTACAATAGATTAATAGTAAACAACTTGTAACTCACTGTAGCGTCCTAAAATTGTGACACTTGCAATTTCGACTGCATTTGGGTCTTCACGATGGCGATGCAACACGGAACCTGAATGGAGACCCTGAAACTTGTTCATGACATCAAAAACTGCATTTCTCAGCACCCTGGCCTGATCCTCCTTGCACCCTACTGTCCCTGGAGGTGGGACCAGGGTGCCCAGTGCCCTAGTCCTTTAGGACTAGGGTGCTCAGCGCCCTGGTCCCCCAGGACCATGGCGCCCAGCGCCCTGGTCCCTGGCCCTATTTTGGGCCCGGTCTCTTTTGGGTCTCGGGTCTTTATGTTTGCAAATTGGAAAATAACATTTCCTGGTCAGCCTAAGGTCGGGAAAATCAGTCTATCAGCCCTAATTGACAAGTATGTAAACTACATTTCCCCTCTCAAAAAGAAAGAGGACATATGTGAGCAAGGTGCGAAAGCGATATTAAAACATTCAAGCATTCAAGCATTCCTTCAAGCAATTGAGTATTCTAAGTCTCCATTCAAGGCTAAGTGTTGCATTCAAGACAGGGATTCAACCATTGAAGAGGAGATCACTTACAACACATACTACATACATTACACCTTCGCATGTAAGAATACAAACATTCTTACAACAAGGTATCAGTACTTGTTTACATTACAAACATTTACATTTACAGCATTCTCATTTCTTGGTTAATTCCAAAACCGGGGTTTGACCTAAAGGCAAACCCCTCATCCCTAACCCCCCAATCGTCCTCTCTTTTCTGTGTGTAGGTTGCAGGTACGCGGCTGTAATTGAAGATCTGGAATCCTTGTGCAGAGACGAACAGATCCACCTTAGTTTCGCGGATTTTTCGGAGGACCGTGTGCACACCGGGCGCCATCGTCCCATCAACTTTCGCTCAAATTTGCAGAACAGCATCGTCTCGACATTTTACTGCTAATTCCAGGTCCGCAGCTTCATATCATATTCCTATCTCTGTTTATAAGTGAATCTTTCCTACTTTACATGCATCCCTAGTTCAATCTTTCTATCTACATTTCTTTACAAAAGAGGGTATCCTTGATGTCTTAACCCTTGAAACTCATATAGAATCCAATCTTGCATTGCGTGGGATTGGATCTTGTGGGTTTCAACCCCTCTTTTGAATCTAAAGTCTCTCCTAAGTGAAAACCATCAACCCTAGTGACCTCCCTTCTCTCTCCTTAGAGTTGGGGAGGGGAGAACAACTAGGGTTCGATTTTTTCCGCTTTACATTTTGGTGAACCCGATGTGAACATCCTCATTCTGATTATTCATGGTTAGATCTGAAAATTTTGTTTCCTTAATTGCATTTCCATGTTGGATCTTTTGCAAATTTTAGAGGTTGATTGCATAAAAAACCCTAAAATTTTCTTTTTAGTAATTAAACTTGTGAAATGTTTAATTGTTAATGCTTGTTTCAGATCTACCCTTCTATTGCAAATTGTCAATTCATATTTGTGCTTTAATTCTGAAAATAAAGTGGTTAAATGTCAAAACCCTAATTTTTAAAACCTTCTTGATTCAACCTTTGACTGATAATTTCACTGATCAAAACACTTCCAAATCGGCTGTAACTTTGGATTCCGCAATAAAATCACAATATCTTTCATCCCTAAAAATTTGGAAAAAAGTTGCGAGGACCGTGTGCACCCCGAGCGCCATCGTCCCCGACATTTTTTCTGAAATTTCAGGAGCTAGATCTTACTGTATTTTTCTGCTAAAATCCAGAATTTTGGCTGATTTTATCAATTTTAACACTTTCAAAATTAAAGTCAAAGTTGGTCTAGTGATTGCTTGGATTAAGGCTTCTAATCATTCAAAAATTGTTGAAATTAAAATTCATATCAAAATTGTGTTTCTTACAGTCCTAAATCTGAAAAGTGTGTTAGCATTCATTCAAAATTTCAGTGCTTTATTCAAATTTTTGCAGTTTGTGACTTTTGAAATTAAGTGTCTAATTGCAACAACCTTGATTTCCACTTTCAAATTCGAATTTTGCATGAAATCGAGTCAACTTTTAAATTTCAAAGCCTGCATTGCTTTCAGTATTCCCTCTAAAATCATCAAATTCAAAATTTCAGTTTCCCCCTCTTTTTCAAGATCCAAATTTTACATTTTTCAACAATCTTGGTAGGGTTCAATTTCGAGATTGCAACTTTAATTTGGCCTATCTACAGATCGTAAAATCACTCAATTTTTTCAGATTAGCTTTAAAATCATCATAACCTTCATCCCTGAAAATTTTGAAAAAAGTTGCGAGGACCGTGTGCACTCCGAGCACCACGGTCCCGGACATTTTTTCTGAAATTTTGAGAGATTGTCCTGATTGCATTTTACAGCTTAAATCTAGGAGATTGGCTGATTTTATTGAAATTTGCTACCTCTAAAATTCAAAATCTTCTCTCTCTCTTTAGTGCATGAGTTTTACAACAATAAGCCCTACTTACACTATTCCCGTTAGACGAAGCCTTAGAATTAAGTCTTTCCAAGGTTTAATTACTGAGGAGATGGAACCTAATTTGAATGGCCTTTTTAACGAGGACATGGGTAATTCCTCCAATCCTCTTAATGATGAAGAAGCTCTCCATGAGGTTTCTGTAGAACAACTTTCAAAATTGGATAACCAATTTGATGATTTTCGACAATGGATGTCTCAAGAATACCCCGATAGTCAAGCTCTTTCACTAATTGAGGGTCTAAAACGTATGGTTCAAAGTGATAAGAATGGAATTGATATTTTGCGTGGTATTGCACACATTGTGGATTCGAATGTGATTCCTATGAAGAGTTGTGCCAAAACTTTGGGTTATACACAACCTCCTACTCAAGTTAATCATTCTATTCCTTTGACGACTCCTATTGCTAGTATACCTACTTTCACATTAAACATAATGACTACTTCAACACAAGACTTTCCTCCTATGATCACCAGTCATGGGGGCAATCCCTCTTCTTCAATCAACCCTCTTCCTTCATTCAATCCAACTTCTTCATTCATTCCTTCAATGAGTGTTCCTATTATATCACCACAAATGAACATGACGCAAGGGGGCAACTCGTTTAATCATTCCATTCCTCCTTGTAGTGTTCCTCCTATCCAATCATCTCCTATGACTAACTATCATAGTGTCCCACCACCTTACTCTCTACCTTCTTTCAATAACATAACACCTCAATCACAATCTAACACGTCTAATATGAACTCTTCGACTAAAGCAACCATTAACAATCTTGCACAAACTGTCTCTTCTTTGCAGCAACAAATTGCCTCTATGAATCAATCTAAGTTTAGTGTGCCCACATTTGATGTTGCGAGCCCACTTTCTCTTGACATTGTTCGAGCTATTCCCCCTAAACATGTTGAAATTCCGCATTTGGAGCTTTATAATGGTAAGGGTGATCCTCTAACACATGTTAAGACCTTTCAAACAATATGTACTGATTTTGCTTATGACCAAAGGTTGCTTGCAAAACTGTTTACTAGAACATTAAGAGATAAAGCCCTACAATGGTATTGCTCGTTGCCTTCCTATTCTATTACTTCTTTCGAACAACTTGCAAATGCTTTCATTCAACAATTTCAAAACGATATAAGTCCTAAAGTTACTTTGATTGATTTAATGCATTGTAAACAAGGTGTTAAAGAAAAAGTGACTGATTTCATTGGTACATATAAGCATTTGTATGCTCAAATATCCTTTCCAGTACCTGACAATGATATTCAAAGAATCTTTATTTCTAATTTACAAAAAGATATTAGAGAAAAACTCTTGTTTTCTGAGTTTACTTCTTTCCAACAGTTGTGCGCAACTCTTCACAATTATCAACTGACTGTGAGTCAAATGGAACAAGCAAATCCTATGGCTCCGAGTGATAAGGGTGATAGTAGTCAACAACCATTTGGGAAGTTTAAACCGAACAGAGAGTCAATTAAATTCAATGAAAACATCATCAACAACAATGTGAATGCAGCATCAGGTGTGCCTCCTATTTCTAAATTTTTCAAGAAAGAAAGAAAGTTTACTCCTTTGAATGAATCATTGCATAGTATTATGAATAAGTTATTGGAACAAAATGTGCTTACCCTTCCTCCTATAAGGCAAATAGATCTTGCAAAGATTAATTCACCCTATTTTGATAACAAATCTTTTTGTCAATTTCATCATCAACCTGGGCATGATACTGAAATATGTTTTTCTTTGAAGGGTAAAATTCAAGATTTGATTGATAATAATACTATCTCTATTTCTGGTGTGAATGATAAAGGCAACACATCTGTAGCTCCTCCTAACCAAAATCTTCAGATTTTTACTGATCCGTTGCCTTCTCATACCTCTAATGCGATCGATACTACTGATTCCTCTGTCTCACCTGATGATCTTGTGTCTATGACTCCTAATGTGATTAACTTTGTGGAGCAGCAGAAAATCCCTAAAGAACCTTCCATAACCTTTGATTCCAGTGAAACTATCAGGGCACCTGATGGTCCTTTATATATAGTTGCAAAAGTCAAAAATACACCTTGCCGTGGAGTGCTTATTGATTCTTCTTGTATGATTAATGTCATTACTGAAGAATTTCTTTTTACTTTGCAATTGAATCAAGTAATCTATGATGAAACAAATGTGGTTGTGAAACTATTTGATGCATTTTCTTCTCCTGCAATTGGTTCTATTACATTACCTATTGAGGTCCATAACAAATCCCTTGATGTGGACTTTGCTATTATTCCATCATCCGAACAATTTCGTGTGAAGCTAGGCTATCCTTGGCTATCTTCCATGAAAGCTATTGCTTCTCCTATTCACAAGTGTCTGAAATTTCCCCATAATGGTGAAGTTGTTACTATCAATCATAGTCTCTTTAAACCAGCTGAAAGAACTTCTAGTGTTCCTATTGATTATTTTTGGCCTAAACAATTCCAATCTCTTCCTCCACGAAGTGATCATCTTTTCAAATCTTATCAAAAGTGGAAAACAGATATGATCCTATCTCTAAGTGAACCTAGAACACCCAAACTTGATATTCCTATCGTTCTTGAGAAGGAAGTTCTTCCTTTGAAAGATAAAACTAATGTCTTTCCTCAAGAAGATTCCCAACTCATCCCTATGGATGTGACTATGTCTATGCCTAATAAACTTTCTAAAAGTAGACCTATACCTCCTCGTCATGATGGATTTGGTCTCCTTCCTAAACCAAATATTCCTCCTTTATATGGAGCAGTTCCTCCTCCTTCCTTTTATAGAGAGAAGAGACCTTCCTTTTCTCCTATTATCCAGCCTAAGAGACCACAACCTAAACACCCAAGTGATAAGGATGAGAACATTCCTCCTCCTCAATCTTCTCAACTTCCTACTAAGACTAGACGAAATCGTTCTGCACGTGAACGCCGACGAAAGCGTCGTCTTAGAGCTCAGGCAGCTGCTTCTCAAACTTTGCAATCCCCAAAAACACCTTCAGCTAGTATTATTCCATTTTCTCCTTAGCCGATGATTGAGCCAAAATCTCCTAAACATAAGATGCATGATGGTCTTGATCCTGTGCGAGTTAAAGACCCTATTTTTATAAATCTTGATGATGATATAGATGAAAATGTTATTCATGATGAAAATGTTACTTCTCTTGTTTCTGATAGTGAATATGAACTTGTTGATATTGATAACCATTTATCTAATGAATTTTCTAAAGCACTTATCCTAGCTCCTAGACAAGAACAACGTGGCTCGGAACATGAACATAGCCCTTGTTTGGATCTTGTGATAGCTCCATCTGCTGTGTTGGATGTTCCTCCTCTAGCGTGTTTCCTACCTTCCCAAAATATTGATCAGCAAGATCGGGGGGTAGATGACGTGCTAGACTAGTTTCATTAGCATAGCAGATTCTCTCCTCCTCTCTTGATCTTTTGTTACTTCTTCTATGTGTTATTCTCATTCTTCTATTTGTTGTCCTTAGTGTTGTCTACTTGAGGATGATTCAAAGCATTGAGATCGCTTTTGGTCTCTCTCATGTTGACTCAAAAGACGCATGTGTTCACTTCTTCTAGGTGACCTTCCTTGATTGGGGAATGAAGAACAATTATGCATACATACATATGATATACATGAATTATCATACAGTATACTGACCCCGAGGAAAGCGAAGTCACCTTGTGCTTTGTGTTTTGTGTCTATTATCCTTGGGCTTATCTCACACTTGGGGGCTAAATCCTTGTGATAACGTGCTCCTTTCCTTTCTCAGTTCTTATATGTATCACTACCTTAAAGTAAATCACCCCCGGTGAGGTGTGTGCGATCGCTTTAACGTAGGGGGGCATACATCCCGTTCATATCTTTTCAAGATACTTGGAAATTTCTTGACAAATTTAACTTTGCCTTGAAAATTTTTGATATCTTTCTTGCATGACTCATAGTGAGGGAACCTTACTACTGACAGTCATGGTTCTCCCTCGTGATCTTCCCTTTTACTTTGTCAATTGAAGTCATAAGATCCTTAGTCCACTGGGGGCTTGGTGTATCTTGCCTTCTTGACGTGGTGAAAGTCTTTCAATATTGTTTCCTTGTACTTTACCGGAAGTATGAGCGTACGCTTATACTCCCGCTAAAGTGGGGGCTAAATGTAGCATCCTAAAATTGCGACACTTGCAATTTCGACTGCATTTGGGTCTTCATGATGGCGATGCAACACGGAACCTGAATGGAGACCCCGAAACTTGTTCATGACATCAAAAACTGCATTTCTCAGCACCCTGGCCTGATCCTCCTTGCACCCTGCTATCCCTGGAGGTGGGACCAGGGCGCCCAGCGCCCTGGTCCCTAGCCCTATTTTGGGCCCGGTCTCTTTTGGGTCTCGGGTCTTTATGTTTGCAAATTGGAAAATAACATTTCCTGGTCGGCCTAAGGTCGGGAAAATCAGTCTATAAGCCCTAATTGACAAGTATGTAAACTACATTTCCCCTCTCAAAAAGAAAGAGGACATATGTGAGCAAGGCGCGAAAGCGATATTAAAACATTCAAGCATTCAAGCATTCCTTCAAGCAATTGAGTATTCTAAGTCTCCATTCAAGGCTAAGTGTTGCATTCAAGACAAAGATTCAACCATTGAAGAGGAGATCACTTACAACACATACTACATACATTACACCTTCGCATGTAAGAATACAAACATTCTTACAACAAGGTATCAGTACTTGTTTACATTACAAACATTTACATTTACAGCATTCTCATTTCTTGGTTAATTCAAAAACCAGGGTTTGACCTAAAGGCAAACCCCTCATCCCTAACCCCCCAATCGTCCTCTCTTTTCTATGTGTAGGTTGCAGGTACGCGGTTGTAATTGAAGATCTGGAATCCTTGTGCAGAGACGAACAGATCCACCTTCGTTTTGCAGATTTTTCGGAGGACCGTGTGCACGCCGGGCGCCATCGTCCCATCAACTTTCACTCAAATTTGCAGAACAGCATCGTCTCGACATTTTACTGCTAATTCCAGGTCCGCAGCTTCATATCATATTCCTATCTCTGTTTATAAGTGAATCTTTCCTACTTTACATGCATCCCTAGTTCAATCTTTCTATCTACATTTCTTTACAAAAGAGGGTATCCTTGATGTCTTAACCCTTGAAACTCATATAGAATCCAATCTTGCATTGCGTGGGATTGGATCTTGTGGGTTTCAACCCCTCTTTTGAATGTAAAGTCTCTCCTAAGTGAAAACCATCAACCCTAGTGACCTCCCTTCTCTCTCCTTAGAGTTGGGGAGGGGAGAACAACTAGGGTTCGATTTTTTCCGCTTTACACTCACAAATATCCAAATACTTTTACTGACATAAGTAAAACTTCATTTCATGTTTCTGTCGGTTATCATGAATTATCAAAGTGGATTAAGTATTTAAGCAAATCAACCATAGAAAACATAACCACAAAAACCTTCACCACTTGACACAATATTTTTGACGTGGAAACCCAAATGGGAAAAACCACAGTGAGATGAGACTCACAAGATAACTATTTGAACTCTTTTGAAGTTCACCCTGTTAGGAGCCAAGCTTGTTAAAGCTTTTACAAAAAGTCTTGTTAAGAACAGATCCTGTTAGGGACCACCCGGTTAAGGGATTGACTATAATGCCTTGTAAGAAGCAATACCCTGTGAGGAGTAACCTTTGTAAAGGATTTAGAATCCAAGCTAATCGACCACCTTGTTAGAGGTTTTGAATAGCACTAAGCTTGTTAGAGCTTACCCGGTTAGGGGATTTCAATCTGTTGTAATTGTTAGAAAATAATAGGAGTTTGCTGATCTATTTGAATAACACTACACTTGCTTGTTCAAATCCTTTTCATGCTCCTATCTGCCTTTACTCAAACTACAGATATATCATCCGGTTCGGCAACCACACACTCAACTAAAACTTTGCCAACTCTAAAACTAAACAACTCATTGACCTTATAAACAAATCAACTAGGTCGGTAACATAATAAAAACCTAATTCACACAGAGATTGCAAACAAGTTGGTTCAAGTATGACTGTTGGATTACATAACAATCTCTACACGTCATTCAAGAAAGCCTCGACCGCTCCTTGATCACCACTTCATCGAACTTAGTAACTCATCATGTGCGTTGCATTACATGCAATATACTTGCTCATTCCCAAGACAAAAACCGTTACCTCAACGTGCCAAAAATTCTTTGAAACTCTCTTCATACAATATGCATACGTGTCATAATCATTATGCTCGTCATTCGATCATAAACCAATATAACCAATTCACCAGACTTAATCGGTTAGGGTTTATCGAAACAATAGGTAGGGTTTACGGGTTCAACTCTCCAATACTTAGCAATACCGGTTCACTCCACAAACTTACCTATCGATTAAAGTTTCCTTTCACTCGCTCTTCCTACCAGTTACAAAACAACATTACAATAATAGCATTACCAGTTAATTGACATCAATGAAAACATAACATATCATTAATGCAATCTTCATGCAAATTCCAACAATCTCCCCCTTTGGCATTGATGGAAATACAAATATCAATACCATTGATTGATGTGATTGTGAATAGGAATCCTGGTTTACATTTTACCATGTACTCTCCTTGTCTTCATCTTGTCACTGGCTCTTCTCCCTTAATCGCATAGCTCTTCTCCCCGTTTAATAACAATACCAAATTGAAAGTAAAACATGCAATGTAAAACTTCACTGTTCAACATCAACAACCTGCAACTTGATGCTCCCCCTGTGGAATAACTCCACTTCTACATCAATCTTGTTTTAAAATTCTGCAAGTAGCTCCAGGACTAATGTATTCTACATCATGCTCAATTGACCTTGTGAAGGGGTACAACCCCTAGCTGACTTCTAAGATACTCAAAAGTAGTCTTAGGCAGAGGTTTAGTAAAGATATCTGCAAGTTTCTCCTTGGTAGAAACATGCTCCAAGATCACATCTTTACTCTACACTTTTTCCCTCAAGAAATGATACTTCAATTCAATATGCTTGGTTTGTGCATGCGGGATAGGGTTCTTTGAAATATTTATGGCATTGGTATTGTCACATAAGATCTTAACAGGTTCTGTAAACTTCATCTTGAAACCTTCTAAAATGTGCCTCATCCAGATAGTCTAGGTATAATTCATATAAGTTGCAACATACTCAGATTCAATAGTAGACTGTGAAATACAACTCTTCTTCTTGCTACTCCATGAAGCAAGTCTTCCTCCAAGAAAGAATGCTCCATCGGTTGTGCTTTTCCTATCATCAACATTACCTACCCAATCTACATCTGTGTACACATTCAAGTCAAAGTTTCTTTCATATGGATACCATAATCCATAGTCAATAGTACCTTTCAAATATCTAAATATCCTCTTGGTTGCTATCAAATATGTTTCCTTTAGATTCTTTTGAAATCTAGCAACTAGACCAACTGCATGAGCTATATCCAGTCTGATGTGAACAACATAGTGCAATTTTCCAATCATTGACCGGTACTCCTTATCATCAATAGATGTGGCCTCATTTTCCTTAGATAGCTTACAACCTGTAACCATTGGTGTCCCAACTCATTTACAGTCACTCATACCAAATGTCTTTAATACTTCCTTCACATACTTAGACCGTGTAATGAAAATACCACTCTTCATTTGCTGTATTTGCAAACCTATGAAAAAATTTATCTCTCCAACTAGAGACATTTAAAACTCACTTTTCATTTCATTTGAAAAGTCGTTGCTCATGTCATCATTCCCTCCAAATATGATATCATCCACAAACACTTCACTAACCAATATCTTATCTCCTTCAGATTTGAGATATATGTTGCTATCTTCACTGGTTCTCTGAAAACCTATCTTCATCGGGTGTGAATGAAGCCTTTCAGACCATTCTCTCGATGCTTGCTTTAATCCATATAATTATTTATGCAACTTACATACCATATCTTTCTCATCAGTCAGAGCATAACCATCTGGCTACTCAATGTATACTTCTTCTTCCAGTATTCCATTCAAAAATATTGACTTTACATCGATCTGGTATACTTCGAATCCCTTGTGTGCTGCAAATGCAAGTGAAGTTCTGACACCTTCCAGTCCAGTGATTGGTGCAAAAGTCTCACCATAATCTTCTCCTTTTTCTTGTGCATAACCTTTAAAAACCAATCTAGCTTTGTTGTGAACTACAACACCATCTTCATTCAGCTTGTTCCTGAAAACCCACTTAGTACCTATCACATTGTTTTTTACCGGTCATGGTACTAGGGTCCATGTGTTATTCTTCTCAATTTATTCAAGCTTCTCCTCCATAGCTTTAACCCAATGATCATCTCCAAATGCTTCCTTAGCAGTTCTAGGCTCAATAGTAGAGATCATGCAAGAATTATCTCTGATTCTTCTTCTGGTTAACACTCCAGCATTCTTATCTCCAATAATCTTCTTAGGATTGTAATTGAGTCTCACATACCTTGGAATAACATGATCATTATCTTCAGGTTCTTCTTCATTATTCTCATCATCTTCTTCTGAATCTATCTATTCCGGTTGAATTGGTACAACAACATTCTCTTTACCGGTTTCAGGTTTCACAGGTTCTGTTTTCAAAAATAAAATGCAAGGATCTTCATCCTTTTTCTCCACATTGGTTTCCTCTGAGACTTCAGGATACTCATCCACTCAAACATCAGCACTCTCAATGATTCTCTGTGTCCGATTGTGATAACATTTGTAGGCCTTACTCTTGGTGGAATAACCAAGAAATATACCTTCATCACTTTTAGCCTCAAACTTGCTAACATAGTCACCTCTCTTAATAAAATATTTTCTGCCAAATATCTTGAAATAACTAACATTAGGTGATCTACCATACCAGTATTCATAAGGAGTCTTGTCCTTACCTCTTTTTACCAAAATCTTGTTCATAGTGTAGACAATTATGCTGACAGCTTCTCTACAGAAAGTTTTTGCTACACCTCCTTGTATCAACATCGTCCTAGCAGCTTCAACAACTGACAAGTTGTTTCTCTCTATGATACCATTATGTTGTGGTGTCCTCGGTGCAGAAAGATTTCATTTGATACCATTCTCTTCACAATATCTAGTGAATTCTTCAGAAGTGAATTCTCCACCTTGATCAGTCCCCAGACACTTTATCTTCTTACCACTCTCCTTTTCAGTTAAGGCCCTAAATGCCTTGAACTTACCAAATGCCTTTGTTTTATCCTTCATGAATGTGACCCACATCATTCTTGAGTAATCATCAGTGAAGATCATGAAATATCTACCACCTTGAATACTTTTTGTCCTTATTGGTCTACAGAGGTCTGTATGAACTAAATCTAACAGATGTTCTGCTGAAAAATATTTTCTCTTGAAAGTTGAGGATGTCATCTTTCCCAACTGCATTAACTAGTTTGTCCAACTGAGGCAAACCTCTCATTGTCTTTGACCTACTCACTTTAACAATGTTATCAAAATTTATATGACAAAATATCCTATGCCAAAGCCAACTATCAGCTACTTTAGCAATTAAATAGTTGCTGACTTTAGGATTCAGGTGAAACAAGCTGCCTTTAGTCTGCTTGTCGGTTGCAATCAATTCACCTTTTCTCCCATAGATTTTGCACATACCATTTTTAAACTCCAATGGATATCCTTTGTCATTGAGTTGAGCAACACTCAAAAGATTGTACTTTAGACCTTCAACCTAGTAGACATCATCTGCACTGATCTTTCCATTAAGAGAAATAGTTCCCTTACCTTTAACCATGCAGGGTGAGTCATTACCAAATCTTACAACTCCGCCATGAAATTCCTTCAAAGAAATAAATTTGCTCCAGTCACCGGTCATGTGATGCGAACAACCACTATCAATGATCCAATCATCAAAATTATCCATTCGTGAAACTAAAGCCTTCTGATCAAATGTTTCCTCTTTAATGGCTACAAACACAATGTATTCATTAGCATCACCATCAAATTCATCATCAGTGATAACACCATCAACTACAATAAGACAATCTATTTTGCCTTTTCCCTTGTACTTCTTGAATTTCTCTCACTTGTGCTCATTATCACTATTAGGACAGTTAGCAACTATGTGTCCAATCTTGTTGCATGCAAAATATTTCAAAGGTAATTTACCTCTATATTTACCGATACCTCTGGGCAACCGCTTGGCCAACAATGCTTCAAGCTCAACCAAACTGTCTTCATCATCAGTTTCTTTGCTAGATCTAGATTCATATGACTGACATCTCTACGTTTCCTCATAGATGGGTTAGAAATAGAAGCTCTAAATGTTGTTCATATTTTTTAATACTACCATCATAACCATTTAATTCAAAAGCAGTAAGCTTACCAATGATGGAGTCAAGGGTTACCTTAGTTTTGTCAATAGATTTAAACTCCTAAATGGATGCAACTCGAATAGCGTAGACTGGTAGTTGAGTTCTCAATACCTTACTAACCACTGTGGCATCTTCCACTTTACCACCAGCACTCTTGATCTCACCAACTATCTCTTTTATCCTCTAACCATATCATTGGTTATTCTCACCTTCATCCATCCGCATGTCATCAAACTTTCCTCTAAGACTCTCTTCCTTGGAAATCTTTACATTTTCATCACTTCTATAAATCTCTTCAAGTTTCTTCCATACCTCATATGCAGTCTCCAGACCATGGACATCTACATACTATGCATCAAACAAAGAACTGATAATAGCCTCCAGTGCTTGATTGTTTTCTTGTTGCTCTTTCTTCTGATCATCAGTCATAATCCCACTAGGTGCAACATATTAAGTATTAACATGTTCCCAATATTGATTTCCAAGACTTGATATAAATTTTCATTCTATCACTCCATATCCTATAGTTCTCTCTATTAAACTTCAGACCTTCCTTCTTCATCATGTTCTACAAGATCTTTACCTCAAGTTGTTAGGCTTAGACCTTAGAGGACCTGAGAAGCTCTGATACCAATTGATGGTATGATGTAAGAACAAGGATCTGGTCAACTACTAAGAGGGGGGGTTGAATCAGTAGATAGAAAAACTGATAAACTTCACCAATCTCAAAATCAAACTCTCAAAGTAAACATAGAACTATCAATGAAATATCATTGTCAAGATAAAAATTGTCAAGTTTAAACCGGTTGACTATTACAACAAATAAACAATAAACAACTTGTAACTCACAAACATCCAAATACTTTTACTGACATAAGTAAAACTTCATTTCATGTTGCTGTCGGTTATCATGACTTATCAAAGTGGATTAAGTAGTTAAGAAAATCGACCATAAAAAACATAACCACAAAAACATTCACCACTTGACTAAATATTTTAGACGTGGAAACCTAAATGGGAAAAACCATGGTGAGATGAGACTCACAAGATAACTATCCGAACTCTTCTGAAGTTCGCCCTGTTAGGAGCCAAGCCTGTTAAAGCTTTTTTTTTAAGTCCTGTTAGGGACCACCTAGTTAAGGGATTGACTATAATGCCTTGTCAGAAGCAATACCCTGTGAGGAGTAACCTTTGTAAAGGATTTAGAATCCAAGCTAATGGACCACCTTGTTAGAGGATTTGAATAACACCAAGCTTGTTAGAGCTTACCTAGTTAGGGGATTTCAATGTACTGTAATTGTTAGAAAACAACAGGAGTTTGTTGATCTGTTTGAATAGCACTACACTTGCTTGTTCAGATCATTTTAATGCTCCTATCGGCCTTTACTCAAACTACAGATACATCATCCAATTCGGAAACCACACACTCAACTAAAACTTTGCCAACTCTAAAAATAAACAACTCATCGACCTTATAAACAAATTAACTAGGTCAGTAACACAACAAAAACCTAATTCACATAGAGATTACAAACAAGTCGGTTCAAGTATGACCGTTGGATTACATAACAATCTCTACACATCATTCAAGAAAGCCTCGACCGCTCCTTGACCATCGCTTCATCGAACTTAGTAACTCATCACATACTTTGCATTACATGAAATATACTTTCTCATTCCCAAGACAAAAACTGTTACCTCGACGCGCCAAAAACACTTTGAAAATCTCTTCATACAATATGCATATGTGTCATAATCATTACCACTCATCATCAGATCATAAACCAATATAACCAATTCACCAGACTTAATCGGTTAGGGTTTATCGAAACGATAGGTAGGGTTTACTGGTTCAACTCTCCAATACTTAGCAAGACTGATTCACTCCACAAACTTACCTACCGGTTACAGTTTCCTTTCACTAGCTCTTTCTACCAGTTACAAAACAACATTACAACAATATCATTACCAGTTAATTGACATCAATGACAACATAACATATCATTAATGCAATCTTCATGTAAATTCCATCACTCATAAGTTGTTTTATTGTAGATATATGGTATTTGGGTTTGTTGGTATGATGGGGTGTTTGCAAATTTGGGGTGTTTGCAAATTTGGTGTTTGAGAAAAAATGGGTCAAATGGATTTTATGGATTTGCATTTAAATGATGGTTTTGGGGGAGAGCTTGCAAAAAATATTTCTTAAGAAAAAACAATACTCACCATTAGATCTAGGTAGGTTGAGCGATAAATTTTTATATTAAACTCAACCCATTTTGGAGAAGTTGAAAAAATGCAAAAAAAAAATAGTTGGACAACTCGATGTCAAATCTGTTCCAATTTGTGGAAATTAAAAAAAAAAATTCTTGTCCAAAATAAATCCTACAAAATAAAATAAAATAAAATGTCAAGGGTTCATGCTTTAGAAAGTTTACTAGGAAAAAAAAATTGAATAATTCACTATCTTTCAAGTGTTCTATCAAATCATGAGTTGTTTTCCCCACTAAAATAAGATCATCTATGCATAGAAGCAACTTTATTATATAACTAGTCAAGTGCACCCTTTCCCTCCCCCCCTCCACCACCAAACCTATCTATCCATTCCTCTAATTTGTTGATTTATATCCCAAATAATGTCAAAGATAAAGGGCAGCCCTATTTAACCTCAATGTCACTTCCAAAACATTTGGATAACCCTTGCTTCGTTAGAATTTTGGCCCAAACTTGGTCACACAACCTATGGACAACAACTCTATATTATTTTAGAATTTTCAATTCCATAATTTTCTTCTAGGTACCATGTAAAAACCTTTCTTGAAATCCACAAAGCAATAAATTCCCTTACCTAACCATTTATCCCAAACCTTCTCATCAAGTGGTTGAGTGTAATCCAATGGTCAATTGTAGAATGTTTTGGCCTAAATCCCACTTGACCTTTCACCCTCTTTCTCTCCTTTTCAACCCAAATAATGATTCAACTTTCTATTGTTCTCCCAAAAAGTTTACCAAAAAGAGGATTCATCATAATAGTGAGGTAATTTGAAGGGTTGTTGATATCGCTTCTTTTGAGGAAATGGATGACAACAATAGATGTCCAATTTGTTGGACACCCATTTTGAATGATCCCATTAAATATTATTTTGATGTGTGGTGTGAGGACTTTCAATCCCCATTTTAAGTATTGTTGTAGACCATCTATGTCTCATGCTTTACCCACTGCAAGCTTTTTAATTCCACCAAATAATGATGTCGGCGTTTCTAAAAGTCATAAATATGGTTTTTAAAAATTGGAAATTTGAAAAATATGAACCTTTATTAATGACCCCACAAAAAAGTCTTTTAAAAACCTTTACTTTAAAACCATGCACATCCACTTTATTAACATTTGGAAACTATGACAATTAAATGAAATTCAAAAAGATGATAAGCTCCATGTTATGAAATTTTAAATTTTTGAAAAATAAATGGATTTTTTTAATTTTGAGTGGGGTCCACTAGAAATTGTTTATATAAGTAAACTAGTTTTTTCAAATGAGCATAATTTTCACTTCGAATGTCAAATTTTGGATTTCTTATACTCATTGGAAAGTTGATTCTGAGTACTACATAGTAGTATAGGTTTGGTTTTTTTTGGTTTTTTTTCTATTTTGACATGTTTTTAGGGCCTAGAATTTAGATGTTCTCCTTTACATGGTTTTGGTCGTAACTTTTGTACACGAAATCATATCTTTTATTTCAAATTGGTGTTGTAGAGCATGTTTTGTCTACTACACAATGGTGCTATTGTTTTATTAGTTTGAAGAGTATGAAGAGTTGTGTACTTATTTGATCACACTTGTAGGTGCCTATGATTTGAGGTGTGATTGTGTGAGCATTTGGATAAGTTAAGAGGCGAAACCTTGAGGAAGTACATTTTCTTATGAGATATTTATGATGCTACAACTGATTATCATATTGTGTGCTCCATGGTACAGGTTTGCATGTGTTTTTCAAAGTAGGACTTTGATGGTGACAAGTACACATGTTGTCTTTAGTTTGAGGACATGGTTGAACATGGTTTGAGACTAGGAGTCTTGTGTGGGTGATAATTAGATGTAGGTACATCATTGGTGATGATTATGGTGTCATGTTTATGTGGGTATACTTTTTGCATTGACACAACATAATCATGATTGTGGTGATTTGGTTTGATGTTAGGTGGTTGTTGATTATCTCCTAGATGCTTATTTGGTTACTTGACTATGGTACTTGGTTGTGGACATGTTAGAAAATTTAGATAGAATGTTGATTTGATGTTTAAATCATGTCGTATAATGTCCCTATTTATAATTGTCAATTTTTAAAGTCAAAGATACATTACTACCTAGTACATTACATTAATTTGGAGTAGATAATTAAAGTTGAGCATAATTCAACTTAATTATCGAACACACACTAGATGCCGAGAGGGGGGCGAGTGAATAAGCATAAATTAAAATTCTGGACTGCAAACTTATGTTATCCAATTTAATTCTAGATATGTATATAAAAAAAGAGCATCATAAATCACCCACATGAGAACACCAATATTTTATATGTGGAAAACCCAAACTGGTAAAAACCATTGTAATGCCCTGCTAGGAACCCCAAAGGAATAACCACAACTAAGGGTGGAATAATTTTATTTTTTTTAAGTATAAATCACATTAAGTGCATTAATTACTACATTGCACAATAATAACACAAGTAGAAGACTTACACCAGAATTCCTTAAAGGGTTACCAACGAAGGATAAAACTTAAATTTAAATACCACAATTTTGTTTAATCCAATTAACCAACAATTACTCAAAGAACATAATAAGCCATATGCAGTAACAGATACACCACTAAAAGATTGAAAGGATACAATATAATTTCTCTTCAATAAAGTATTTTCAATAATCATAAAGAAAGCAGATAAATAAAATCCAAAACTCAGGATTACATTGATCCTCCAATACATGGCTTCCAATATACATATTGAGTTTACAACTTAACCAAATACAAGGTTACATAAGTTCATTGATACAAATGACAACATAGGTCTCCAAAGAATAATAATCTCCAACATGAGATAGAGCAAGACTCACAAACCACAGGAACACCTGCGAAGCCAATCCTCGCATGAAGGTATGAACAAGAACATCTTATGGGAAGTGGCACTACCACCCGACCATGTGATCCCAAACTGGAATCACCCCACTATGCTAGGAGATAGAAGAGGACCCTCAAGCAAGAAAAATCATGACATGATCGACATAATACTACAACTCCATGATAGTACAATACGACTCCACAATATTCTAAGTGACTCAACATCACAATACACAAGTGACTCGACATCACAATACACAAGTGAACCTAAAGAGAGAGTGTCATCGCATATCTTATGATGGTTACCATGGCAGGCCTCCATAGGTCCCGGCCCCCATCCTGGGTTATCCTGGTAACTTTTCCCAAACCTCCCGCTCCATCTAAGTCTCATGCGGACCATACCAACCCTTCATGAAGACAAGGTGGTCGGTTTTCCATTCTAGGCCTTCCCACTACATCTTGAGCCTATATGAGCACTCGACCATGTGCGGGGTACAATATCTTATATAATATTATAACTACCACCCCCTAATCAATTATTAGGTTATCACTTATTAACTGACTTTCGAGGGGTTATCCCGCCATCCACTTCAGGTGCGGCCCCCACTCAAAATATACTCTCTCAAAGGACACTAAACAAACATGGTCACTCCACGAGGACCCAATGGAAAAGAAGATAGCCATAACACCACTATCCAAAACAAGTGGTCAAAACAAGGACATACTGACTCTTGGTTAACCATAAGGACAACACACTACATGGTTAAGACAACGAGGTCATCATATATCACTTGATCAAAAGGTGCCAAATACGCCACAATAGGACGACTGAACCATAGATGAGAAACAACCACGAATAATACTTTTTGCAAGGAAAGCTAATTCCACTAAGTCCGCACTCAGACAATCTTTGAGAAAATCAGCATCATAAACACTTGCAAATACCATTGATTGAAATTTAAATAACAACACCCTTTATTTAATGCATCATTTAGATACGACATTCAATTGTATAAAATTTCCAATTCAATATTCCAACATCAAACAAAATCCATAATAAATATTCAACCAAATAGAAATATGAATCATAATAACACATAATCAATTTCCAAAAGCACATCCAAATTTATCAATTTGAATTAATAACTCAAGCCTTGATTTCAATAAATAAATTTATTAAATCAATATAAAAATCACTTTATAACTACCATTAAAATTTAACATTAAATCTATCCTTAAATTTCATAGCGTTTAATAAAATAAATTAATGGCATGTTAAATCGTACTATGAAGGGTAAACGACACGCGATGGAACCAAGCCCCTACCCGCGGGTAGTGTTGTTGCTGATGGCAGCAGACACTTCCTGCCGGTAGTGTTGCTGCCGATAGCAACAAACACTACCCGTCGGTAGTGCTTCTTCCATTGGTAGTAGGCACTACCACCGGTAGTGTTGCTACCGTCGGTAGCAATCACTGCCGACTGGTAGTACTGCTACCGACCGATAGCAGTCCTACCGACCGGTAGTGCTTCTACCCACGTAGCATGCACT
This sequence comes from Cryptomeria japonica, assembly GCF_030272615.1. NCBI lineage: Eukaryota > Viridiplantae > Streptophyta > Pinopsida > Cupressales > Cupressaceae > Cryptomeria > Cryptomeria japonica. The sequence goes on from NC_081413.1 coordinate 156,171,507, forward strand.
ACCGACCGGTAGTGTTGCAACCCATGTAGCAGTCACTACTGATAGGTAGTGGTACTACCGTGGTAGCAAGCAACTATCATCCCTCATGGTGGGATTATCCCGCCACGTGGGTTAGGTTAGATTAATTTATAATAACTATCATTTTTTATTTCTTCTAAATCAATTTAATATAAAATCAATTCATCCCCTGTTCATTGCACGGGCGCATACACAGTGCCAAAATCCAAATTAAGAAAGGATATTCATTAATAAGGTAAAAGGTGAATTAATAATACACAAGAGCCCCAATAATATAAGGATTTTGGGCAACAATAGAAGAATTTAAAAGATAGGAGAAGGATTATGATAAATTTCTTCACTTCCATTACACAGGAAGAATTCCTTGCATCTTGCAAGAGGCAAATACCCAATTTTTGCCAACATAAGCCCCAAATCTTAGGCAAATAGAAACTAGAAAACACACACCAAACTAATTCTATTCCTTTCTATACCAAATAGAAGAGATAATTTACTAACTTGATTTTGCAAGAACAAATAACAAACAACAAATGGAAAGATGAATCATTTCTTTTCAACATACACCCATTTGATATGAATTGAACAAAATCATCAATAACAGACACTCTTTCTTTCATTCCAATCATTCAACAAGAATTTACATTTTTCCAACACACAGGAAGCAACTAAAACATTCTAAATTAAATTGCAAAACAAGAAGATATTATCCAACCTTCAAGCAAACCAAGAAGCAATTTGATGGAAGAATCCCAATCTTGCAAACCAAATCCAACTCCAGCTCCTCTTCCAAAATGGTTTTCCAAATTTCTCATTCAAAATTTTGCCTCCTCTTTTCGTGAATTTCCAAGAATATATGGGAAAAATATATTTCAACCTAAAATTTCTAGGTTAAATTTTTTTCCAACCAATCAGATTAAACTATTTAAAAAGTAAAAGCAATCAAATTTACCTTTGTCCATAAAAAAAAAATTCCAATAAAATAAATTACAAAAGTCAAATGGAAAGGAAAAAGGGAAAAGCTTTTATTTTTATTTTATTTTCTATTTCCATAATACTTTCTTTCAACATAATCATTCCACATTTAAATGGTAGGGAAAATACTTATTTCTTTTCACAATGTAATAATGCAACTTTAACACAATAAAATAAGTCATTTTATCCATTTAATTCTAGTAATCATTTATTTAATTAAATCAATAATCTCAAGAGCACAATAATTAACTAATTACGCCAACACAAAAATAGCATCATCCACTCATTTAAATAACCATTTAAATAAATGAAAACACGCAAAATGAGGAATGCTCAAATGATGACTCACAAGACGAAACACTAAAGCACTCTGACTCGCATACCAGTCAAACGGAAAAGATAACCGACTGACAATACTCACATGAGTGTAACTGCGGGTCAAGCTAGGGTCCAACAACTATCTCCTCCACTCCCATCAGACAAATAAGGCATGCTCAGACCTGTGAAACCAGGTGGAGTCGATACCCCATACCTTCCCTATACTTATACCCACAATGTCCTACACCAAAGAACCACACGTACATATAGACAAATATATAAATAGACATGACATACACATCGATGAAGAAGAATCGTGATGTTCCCTGTCTCACCGGAGTGAGTGAAGGAAAATCATCCCCTCGCATCTCATACACTTGCAAACATGCAACATATAAATAACGCATCACACATATAAGGTAAAAGTGTCAGTCCATGATAATGATCCACAAAATAACATTAATCATAGGCACTGAGATACTGCATAAAAGCATACACCACAAATCCAGATAAAGCATGAAATACCATCACATAAAGTCTGAATCATGTATAACAATAATGTTCCACTAAAAATTCAACTGAAGTCAAACATAAGTACAAAAAGAGTCTAATCGAGGAGGGGTACTACAACCATGGTGAGTGTTAACTCACAAGATAATCCACTATATATAGAAATGATTACAAAAGAAAGATCTCACTGCTCTAGACTTTCAAACCAAGTCATATTGCTCATGGCACAAGATACAAAAGAGTAATTGCAAACCTCAAGCTAACTACAAGGCAAGATATAGATTTATAACTTTCAAGAAAAGAACTATATGAATAAAATCGTCTTCATATGCTGATTACAGTCACTATTAAAGCACAATCTCTGAACTTACTAAAATATTCGAATCACCAAATCTTTTAGATTACTACATCTACATTCACTAATACTTTTGCAATGTAACAATTACAACACAAATCACATCAATATCCTTGCATTAAGTTGCACATACTCACTATTGAATCCACTTCACTCACATCTCACACATGTATATGTTACAAGCTAGGGTTGTGTTGCACCAAAAGATTGACCTGTCAATGCCTGATACAACCACAAGACTTATAGAATCCACAGGAGGTTGTTAAACCATGTCGTGAATCCTCGCGAGGGACACTGGCCCACTGCCAACAATCCTCCTCCCAGCGTCACTCATTGCGGCCTACGTGATTTGAACCTGTGACCAAGCTCTAATACCACTTGTTACAAGCTAGGGTTGTTGTTGCACCAAAAGATCGACTTGTCAATGCCCAATACAACCACTAGACTTATAGAATCCACATGAGGGACGTTGGCCCATTGCCAACAGTATATCACTAAATATATTATTTTCAACAAATCATCATATATATATACAAGTTGGCTAAAAGAAAGATTGTAATGTGTACATATATTTCCAACACAAGATATACGAATGGACCAAAATATAAAATGTGGAACATAAACCAACATCCAATGAGCAATACTGAACCGATTGAATATATCACATGGAATCACCAAACCAAGGAACATATCCCAACACATGCATTGAAAGAGTCCGAACCAAAATAGGCAGGACCTAAACCATATAGATAAAACTTTCGACTGTCTTCACCATAAAAAAACAAGCTAATATCAACTAGAACAACTGTCAATGCAATATGTCTATATCCAAACAATAAAAACCAATCCTAACAACCTCTTGTACAAACATGATAATCACAATCGATAAAAAAGCATAACTGCAGATCCTTCAATGAAATACTACAACATTAAATCTTGCATAACAGATGTCAAATCCCACACAGTAGATGTCTAGAACAAAACATATTGGGACCACACAATTTAACATCAATGACAATCCAAGCACACATCTATAACAATATTGTCATTAATTTGATCCTAATTCCTAATCCCTTCTCTTTCTTAATCCTAAAAGAGGGCATTGACTTGTCTAGGGCGCTATGACACCACTTCCCTAATTCAGCCCAAGCGTCAAGAACATCAGTCCTCTCATCCTTGGGGCCCTTTCATCTTGAAGTGGATTTACTCTACCTCTCCCTAGCAACACCCATCTCCCTTGGGGAATAGAAGAGTTGGAATTGCTTAAGACTTAGGATAAAGTTATGGCCATATCACTTTGTATTATGGAAATTATAAGTAATTTGACATTCTGAATTATATTATTGATTATCTTTATGTTTATTATTTCTCAAATTTCATACTAGTTTAAGAATTACTTAAACATTTTTTATTTATATAATTAATTATTATTTTGTTATTGACAAATATATCAACCTTAAATCAGATCAATTAATTAATATATATTAACTTATAGTGTGTGTGTGTGTGTGTGTGTGTGTCTGTGTGTGTGTGTGTGTGTGTGTGTTTGTGAGTATTAATGTATATCTTATATAATAAGTTTAAATATTCATTTCATCCTCTTAATAACATCATTAAAATTATATACTTCTTTCTATTCTCCTCTCGATGCCTATAGTTTCACACAATATTCTTTTTTTGAATTCATACCAAACCGTCATAACCAATCGAACTTGTTGAATATTAATATCTTATCAAATATTAGTCTTAATTCTTCCCCCTCCCCCTTGCTTGATGCTAACATTCCTTCTTGTATCTTGCTGACTGAAAGGATTGGTTGTATTCTAGAGAAATTCCTTTATGTCTCACATTACTTAAATATGTGAGTTGCATCATTTTAAAACAATATAATTTATTATCAGAATCATGTCTCATCATGTCTTGTTTAAGAGACATGGTTTGTTAGAGTAATTGTTGCCTCATATGAACAACAATGTTTAGCAATATCTTTTGTTTGTTTACATTGTCTACCTTAATTGATTCTTATTAGACATAATAACTTTTTACTTTAATTAAGTATAATTGTTGGACACAATGGATCACTGAGAGGGGGGTGAATCAATGATCTACACTCTTTTCTTCAAAATGAAGATACCGGTAAAGTAAAGAACAAACAGGGCGCTAACTGGTGACTTAACCAATTCAAGTAGAATGTGTGAAAGGACTTGCTAAAACATTAACATAACACATGCACAAGAATACATCACACAACACCAAATATATACGAGGAAAACCCAATGTGGGAAAAACCTCAGTGAGAATAGCTGTGGAAGATCTTTTGCTCTAATCCAACCTCACAATGAAACTTTGATTACAATATTTAGGGCACCAACCCAAGGAGCACCAACCCCTACATAATTTATAGGCTACAACCTAAAGGAGCTACAACTTAGTGAAAACAATATAAAACTCAGATACACAAATGAAATCACTATTGCAAATGAAGTTTTGCAACCTTACAATATTCTGCTCTGTTGGTTTAAGCCTTACCGGTCTGTTTCCTCTTCTCCTACTCTGTAACTTGACTTTGTTGATCACCTTTCTCAATCCTCTCTCACAATGTATTCCTCCTCTCAACTCACACTTAATCACTCTTAATCAGACACAACTTCTACTGGTATGACACCTCTATGTTCAATGCACTCTTCACTGGTTGTTCCTTATACTGGTTTTCTCTTCTTCTCCTTGTGAATCAATACTTTGCTCACAAACACTTTAAGTGTTTTACTCTTCGGCTCTCACACAACAATATCACACTTGTCTTCTTACTACAGTAGCAACTACAATAGTTTCAAATCATCATATTTAAACTTGAGCTTTCCTGCCAAGGACAATTCAAACTCGGAGCGGTTAGGGTTTCGTTTTCTTGACACAATCTGCATGAGATCTGATCCAGTCTATCTTGGATCAATCACTTGTACTCCAGGAATGCATCTATACACATTTTCCATTATCTAATGCATACTTGCTAAATATATCAATCTTGTACATGATTTTCTACCTTGAAATATGTCAACTCATAAAACGCTCAGTTGTTTCCTTTTTGAGGTCTTCTTGCAATCTGATTTCCTTTGCATTGATCTAGGCACCAACTACTCTTTGATCTTCCTCTATTATTCTTTCTTCCTCGAGCCGCATCAATCAGTTACAATCTTGTGATTTTTGGTTGTTTCATTAATATCGACTAGTTGTTTCAACAACCATGTCGATGGAGGCTTCACCGACCTCTACATGTTTGCTACCTCAGCTCCACATGGCATCACAATGGTCAAACAATTAGCTCACTGTCACACAGTCAGATCATACTTTGAACATTCAAAAAATTCATACCAGTACACGTCTTTACCGATGAGACCTTATCCTTCTACTAACCGATAGTGTACACTACACCGATAACACATCTTCACCTCCGGTGGTTTCTACCTCTTCATCAAAAATAGGCAGCCAACCTCTAGACTGGTTTATTGCTCTACCAGTTGTCACTCAATATGCTAACACACACATGCATCCCACCTCATACTGGTGAAGTCACTGATAGTTTCAATAACTACTTGTCTTCCATCATACCAGTTGACAAATCTTCATGTTAATATTCTCAATACTGTATTTGTCTTTCACCATACCAGTACACTCTTCTTCATACCGGATGACATACCTCTACTGGTAGCTTGCCTACAATACTGGTTGACATCAATGACAACTCAATGCCAACAATAACTTCCGCCTTTTTATCATCATAATTACTACCAATTAACACTAAAGGTTGATTATTATTGTCTACTGTTGAGGGGACAATCACTGACATGTGCAGTCCACTTAGTATTTGCTTCAATAATTAATGTTGTTTCTTTTGCAAGTTACTGATCAAGATGAATACAATTTTTATATATATAATTTGTATTGAATATATTTTCTGAATTTATTCATTATTATATTATATCTAATTACATTGTTATGATAATTAATATTTAATTATTACATTTTATTCTATTGAATTCATAATAGGAACATGACATGTGCAGAATTATTCTCTTTAATATCTCAATTTGCAGTTTATTAATGTGATGATGAGTTTGTATGTTTTAGTGTTTGACCTACAAGTTATGCAGCCGTGTGTTTTGATCACCTATTCTATTGCAATGAGATGAATTAGATGTGGATTTTCTATATCCATTAGGTTTGATTCATCATTGATGCAAACTTTGTTAGTTAGTCGTGTATGTGGTCATTAGCGCATTGCTATGTTTTCTTTAAGATGATCCGATGGATGATGTTTATAGTACCCCAATAATTGTTTATTGGGACTTATTTATCATGAGCTCGTGATAGCTTTGTTATTAATTATTTACTCTCTTGAGGGAAATTTTGGGAATAATGTATTGGCAATGCAAGATTGATTCCTGATTGGTAATTCGTTGGCAGTTCTATGTATCTTCTTGTCTTGGAATTCAAGGTTACACTTGATTTTATTGACTTTTTAGTTGTATGTGTGTAGACCTGGATGACCTTAATTTGGGAGATGGTTGTCATGATGCCATGTGTGACTCAGTGTCATGGTTCAATAGGAGTTGTTGGCAGTGAGGTGGATTCACCATTAGATGGTGGATGATCTTCTTAGTGTGCAAATGTTTGGAGGATCCCTTACATCCTATTACTACAAAAGGTTATTTCACATTTGTAGTTGTATTGGTAGGAGATGGTTATCTTCATACGATTGGAGTTGGTTACATGTTATATTTGGTGTAGAGTGTATTTTTTATAATGCTACGGTTTACTCTTGATTACCGGTTTAAGGTTTGGCATGATACATTTATCTTGAGACCATGATTTTTTCATTTGGACTATGTGATCTCCTAGGAGGATATGGTTAGTTCATAATTCCATGGTTGGATCTTTGACATTTATGTTACATGGTTCTCTTTACATTAAGTAAGTGATAATTTACTTGATTACTTCATGATGGTGCTATTATGCATTTAGAGTTTGCCATGGATTGATCAATTACATGTGCTTATGGATACATAGAGACATAGGTGATGTTGGTATTATCTTATGATTAGAGACTTGTTTCGAGATGTTTGATTATTTTAGCAGGAAGATCAAGGATCATTCACCTGGTATAGACTTAAGATGAGATTGTTCTTATTATGAGTTGTGGTGACTTGGACATCTTGATGAGAATTCCCATTCCCAACTCTTGATTTAATATTTGAGAGGTATTGATCATTGTTCCTTTTAGGTGTATTATGTTTATGCTTATATTTCATAGATATGGTTCTTGAGCTATGAATATTGTTAGTTATGGAGGATTAATTTGAGAGATGTTTAGCATTGGTGAACTCCTTGTGCATAAGTTGTTATTATGATATCATTATGAGGATATTAGGAGATGGTTTAGTGGGTTGATTTACTTCATTGGGAATGGTTATTATGAGTTTTATTTTCTTGATTATGAGAGTCTTATATCCATGTTGGCATAGCATGATACTTATGTTTGTTTGATATAAGAGATTGAATGAAGTTTTGGGTGTTGTTATGGTTTTTAATTTGGGATATTTTGGAGATCATACTTGACGCAATGGTGCTTCTTCGAGGTGTTGGTAGAAGGACATGTTATGGTTTATAGGTTGTCTCTCTTCATTCTATATTTTCTCTCATATTTTTGGATGAAGGTGACATTTTGTGGGAGAGTATGTAACACTTGAGTTTCATGTGTGGATCATGGTGATTGTTTTTGGTACTACATGTTTTTATTTACTTGTCGCACCTTAATATGAGTAGTTATTGGTAGACTTGATATAATTTAAGCTTCATTTTAGATTTAGTATTACCCATGTGGGAGTTCCTAGATAAGTATGTACTTCATTAACAAGTTTTGATACAGGGAGATTGATTGTGTTTTATGGGTTGATATGATATTGGCATGAGTTTACTGATGTTTGTTATACCTAGGAGGTATGGATAGTTGGATGTATTGGCATGTGTTATGGATTTCATTTTTAATCGTGGGGGTTTATGCTTTATAACAACAGGTTGGAGCCTTTGTTATCACATTAGGTTTTATTCTTGTGTTCTTGTATTGTTGCATCTTCACCTTGGCTTGTTCCTTTTCTTCCATAAGTGGTACCTTGGAGGATGAGAGGATTTATTTCTTGAGATGGTGGTCACTTGATTTTATTGCAGGTATCTTGATGGAGCGTGAGAGCATGGTGGAGATTCATGTGATTATATGTATGGCTATGATGATGTATTTCATTGATTGACCCTTATGAAATATTTACAACAAATGGGAAAATTCTAGAAAATAAAGTGTTGTACACCTTTCAAAATTATGTTTATAATTGTAATATTTTATTTCTTATGTGAGTTGTACATGGACATGTAACATGTAGAGATTCTATAAGAATATTCTCGAGGCCACTTTGATGTTGTATTGTAACATTGTAATATTATATTATAATTATTTAATATTGGGAAAGATATTTAAAATGCTTAAACTTAGTGTCCAATATTAAATGTGGATCGATGGTTGGTAATCCCATGGTTTTGTGGCACATGTTTTTACTTTACCACTAGTTGTGTTTGTGTGAACTTGAGTCTATAAAAGAAAGAACATGTTTATGGTTAAGGTTGGTTGGTGGTATTGAGTCTTTTGGAGGTTTTCACTTGTGTAACATCGCATGTGATGTGTGCATTCATGCTTGGACACATGGGAATGCATTGGAGGGCTTGATGGCTCAAGAGTATTCATTGTAACTCTATAAGTGCTTTGTATTAATTTATGGATGATTAATAAAATAGAGTATGGATTCTTTTGGAGGCTTTATTTTTCCCTCATGAGGTTTTTCCCAAGGTGTATCTTGTGTTATCTTGTGATTTTTCTATTTGATCTTTGCATAATTGTGATTATGTAAGCTTGGTGTATGCTTTTCTCTCATGGGTTGTCTTAGAGTCACAAATAAATTATTTCCCTCTTAATGTTATTGTATATTAGAAACTAAATGTTGAGTTAACGGATTATACTTATGATTAATGAATTCTTGTATGATGTCGAATCTTATTTACTCCTAAATATATGAGTGTATGTGTTGAGTTATCTTGCCTTGTTAGCCTTTTTTTCGTAGCTTAATATTGGTTGGTTAAAATATTGCTAGTATGTGACTATGTGTGTTATTGCATTGAAATTATATTTATTTAAATGTGATATTTTGGTAAAGTTTAATTCATATGTACAGAGGTAAATTATAATGGATATGATGAGCAATGTCATAGAAAACCTTGCAATGATCTTCTTGCATGATGAATCTTTAATTACTTGACAACTTGATTTATGATTAGTATGTTTATATGCAAATGATCTCATGCTTGTGATGTTATTAGAGTCTTAGAAGAATAGTTGTCTTAGTGTGTTTGATAATATTCTTTAACTTACCATGCATTTTATAAAATAGGTGTAGTGTAACATTTTACTCTTCGTGTGACTAGAAATAGTCACATAGTGTATATTCAATGTACCTTCTTGATTTTAATCATTGATTCTTTCTCTAAATATCTACACAAATCAACATTGATTTAATATGTTTACTTATGACCAAGTCTACCAACAAATTATTGGTATTTGTTTGTTTAATGATTTTTATAGTCATGCTTGATTTATTATAAAATTGAGCTCATTTTATGCCTTATTGTTGGAATTTATATTTATCCTACTTTGGTATTCCTTTTTATTATTGTGGTAGCTATGTTAGAATATTTTTATTGATATTCATGAATGATGTGGTGTTCTTCTCTATCATATTTATTTCGGGCCTATAATGGAATGTATAAGTGAGTAAATTATGGATCATGTTAGTTTTTAATGTTTATGTTATTAAAACTATGGTAGTTTGAGTTACCTTTTTTGTTACAATGTGAATGAATTTTTATGTGGATTATTTCAAAAAAATATAAAATGTGTTTGTTTCTATGTGGATTTATTATTGTGTGTAATATTCTTGGTTGGTGTATATATCATACCTAGATATTAGTGATTAATGTTTATTTGAATTTATATATGAACTAACAATTTTATCCTCTATATTTTCACCAAGAGGATGGCATATGTTGAATGCTTATGAAGTGTTGTATTGATTATAGTAGCTTGTTTGAGGTTGGGTGTTGACCTTGTAATGCCTCATTTGAAGGACGAAGGAAAAACTTGATGAAATGACTTTCTTTGAAACAACAAACTGTTGTAGTTGTGGTGATAGTGTGTTTCCATTGATGTAAACCTATGGGGAAGATTATTGCAGTTGTGGTGACAGTGTGTTGTTGTAGTTGTAGTGGCACAATGTTGTCATTTATGTCAACCTATGGTTGTATGTTGTTCCATTCCTAGTGAAGAGATGAGTTGAAGAAAGAATAGTAATATTGTGATTGTATCTAAGTTCATGATCAGATGTCCAATGATGACCTGAAGTTCTAGTTAGATGTCAAATGTGTGATGATATAAAGTTCATGGTTGGATGCCAAATGTGTGATGATCTAAAGTTCATGGTTAGATGTCAAATGTGCTTTGACTAATATATTGTTGCAATAAAACATTTCAAGCATGTTGTGCTAGTTTTGGTGTCTCTGGGTCAGGAGATTGTACCACATTTCTCTACATTTTGATATACAGTTTTTTTCTTCACAAGATAGTGGAGGATGTGTAGTATGTATGTTTCTACTTTCAGGTCATAAAATCCAATATGTTTATTTCTAAGTCATGAAAAGTAAAGATAGTTTCATTTCTTTTCAATATGGGTCAAAGGAATGCTCCACATTTCTCTAAACTTAATGTTTTATCCTTGCGGTTTGAAGAACTTGTTTGAATTGTTTGTATATTTATTTATCACAAGTTTCAATTGCTAAAGTGTACCTCGAGTATGGATTTAAATTTTATATCTCAAGGATATTGTAATGCCCCGCCAGGAACCCCAAAGGAAAACCCACAACAAGGGTGAAACAATTTTTTTAATTTTTAAAGTATAAACATAATAAGTGCATAACACACAACATACATGATAACACAAGCAGAAGACTTACAAAAGAATTCCTTAAGGGTTACCAACGAAGAATTAAAACCCAAAAATAAATTCCACAATAAAGGTTAATCCAATAATCCATCATTAACTCAATGATCACAAGAAGCCATAAGCAATAACTGATTACACCATTGAAAGATTGAAAGGATACAATACAATTTCTCTTCAATAAGCATGTACACACAACATAAAGGAAACTGATAAATAGCATCCTAATCTAGGATCACGTTGCTCTTCCAATACATGGCTTCTCAATATAAATATAAAGATACAACTTAACCAAATAAAGGGTTACAAAAGATCATGATACAATGACCACATAGGTCTCCAAATAACAATAATCTCCAAACATGAGATAAGCATGAGCCACGATCTACAGAAACACCTGCGAAGCCAATCCTCGCATAAAGGTATGAACAAGAACATCCGATGGGAAGTGGCACTACCACTCGATCATGTAATTCCCAAAATGGAATCACCCCACCGTGCTAGGAGATAGTTGAGGACCCTCAAGCAAACAAAATCATGACATGATAGACAAAACAATACGACTCCATGGTAGCACCAAATGACTCCACAATAATCCAGGTGACTCAACATCACAAATACACAAGTGAACCGACATCACAAACCACAAGTGACTCGACCTCACAAAACACAAGTGACCCTAAAGAGAGAGTGTCATCACATAGCTTATGATGGTTACCATGGTTGGTCTCCATAGGTCCTGGCTCATTGTCCTGGTAACCTTTCCCGAACCTCCAACTCCAACTAAGTCTCATGCGGACCCTACCAGCCTTTCATGAAGACAAGGTGGTCGGTTTGCCATTCCACGCCTTCTCACTACATTATGAGCCTCAGTACAAGAACTCACCTATACATGAGGTACAATATCTTTATTAATGTTTGAGAACTACCCACCTATTAATTAATTAGATTATCACTTTATTATCTGACTTTCAAAGGGTCATCCTGCCAACCTCTTTGGGCACAACCCCCTTTCGAAAGCCACTCTCTCAAAAGACACTAAACAAACATGGTCACTCCACGAGGACCCTATGGCGAAGTAGACAACCATAACACCACTATCCAGAAACAAGTGGTCATACAAGGACATACTGACTCTTGGTTAACAATAAGGCAAGACACTAGATGGTTAATACAACGAAGTCATCATATATCACTTGGTCAATGGTACCAAATACGCCACCACGGGACGACTGAACCACAGACCAGAAATAACACAATATAACTCTTGCAAGGAAAGCTAATTTCACTAAGTCCGCACTCAGACAACCTTTGAGAAAATCAGCATCATAAGCACTTGCAACATCATTGATTGAAAATTAAATAAAACACTCTTTTACCATTCACATCTATTCAATTTCCAAATCAATATTCCATCAAGGATAAAATTCACATTGAATAAAACATGAACTCCTAATAGGCATTTTAATTCATTTCTAGAATATATCCAAATTAACCAATTTGAATTACTAATTCATGCCTTGATTTCCATTGATAAATTTATTAATCTACTTAATAAAAATCACTTGAAAATCACTGTTTTATTTAACATAAAAAAAACCACTTTAAGAACAATTTATTTAATAAAAAATCAAATTCATAGCACATACTGGTTTGTACTGGTAAGGGCACAAGGTCAATCGGGGGTCCAGGCCAACCCGCGGTAGTGTTGTTGCTGAGGCAGCAGACACTACCTATCGGTAGTACTGTTGTCGACCGGTAGCAGGCCTACCGATCGGCAGCAGATGCTACCAATCGGTAACAGTCCTACCGACCGGTAGTACTGCTACTGCATAGCAGTACTGCCGACCAGTAGTACTGCTCCCTGTGGGCAGCAAACACTAACAACCCATGTGGTGGGACTAGCCCACCACGAGGTAAGGTAAGGTCCAGATTAATAAAAATTCATACTTCTTAAGCATTTAAAAATCAAAAAGATACCAATCGTTTAAACATAAAAATTATTCATTTCCAAATCATTTCACGGGCACACGCACATAGTGCCAAGATCCAAAATTCAAATGGACATTTACCAATACGGTAAATGGTGAAATACAATCACACAAGAACCCCAAATCTTGGCCAATAAGTTAATAGGAAGCACACAACAACTAAATCGAATTCATTATATTCCAAATAGAAGAGGTAAACCAAGGAGTTGATTTCCAGAACAAGTAACAAACAACAAATACAGAAATAATCCATATCTTTCCTATAAGCAAACACTTGATATAAGCTTCATGAAATCAACAATAACAAGCATTTCTTCTTCCATTCCAATCATTCCACAAAAATTTACAAGGAGATTTTCATCTTTTCAACACACAGGAAGCAACTGAAAAATCAAATTTAAATTTCAAAACAAGAAGAGGTTATCCAACCTTGAAGCAAACTAGAAGCAAAATGGTGGAAGAATCCCAGTCCTTGCAAACCAAATCAAATTCTAGCTCCTCTTCTAGAATGATTTTCCCAATTTCTCTTCCAAATTTTCTGCCCCCCCATTCCCATGAATTCCAAAATTATACGGGAAAATAATTTCAACCTAAACTTTCTAGGTTGAAAGTTTTCTCCACCAATCAGATTAAATTATTTTAAAAGTAAAAGCAATCAGATTTTCTCTTTTCCAAAAACAATTCTTTTTTCAACAATTAAAATGAAAAAGTTAAATGGAAAGGTAAAAAGAAAAACTTTTAATTTTATTTTCTATTTTCCAAAATACTTTCTTTCAACATAATCATTTAAAATATAAATGGCTAGGCAGTTATTTATTTCCTTCTATGTTATTTTATGCAGTATCTCAGTGCTTATGATCAATGTTATTTTATGCATCATTATCATGGACTGACACTCTTTTTGTATGTTCCATTGAATTCAATCAAAAACATACAAAAAGAGTCTGAACAAGGAGGGGTACTACAACTATGTTTTCTAGTCTTCTTGTATTGATTAGGATCAATACCGGTCAAACAACTTCGATAGATAGCCAAACTATCAGCAACCAACCATCACAAACAACCTCGTCTATGACAATAGCAACTTGAAAAGATAATAGTGCAATATCCACAGAACACCAACATTAAGTCCAAAACTGCAAGACCAAACTCTTAAGAGTTTAGGAATGCAGAGCATTCTTCCAACCAGACATTAAATACTCTTTCCTCCATATTCCATCTCAAAAAGTACAAAACCTTTTGGAAACATCAGTAACCTAACCAAGAGTGTCAATACCAATAAGAACACATCCTTAATCATCATCAACACACTAATACATTTGGACTATATTTCCGACTGAGGTTTCCGATGGAGAAGGTATATTGTGGCCAAATTTGATTTTTTTTTGAAAAAATGCCCGCATTCGTCGTAATTCTGACAGAAATTTCCCATTTGGTTTCGACGAAGAAGGCATTAGCAATGAGAATTTTCTTTTTTTCAAAAAAGTGCTTGAGTTCATCGTAATTCCGACGACAATGGCCATTACTTTAAAAAAAAGAAGAGGGGAATTCATTTGTGCATTGCAATCCCGCGTAGGCATCCGTGGTGACTTCAACCCCCAAGAACATCAAACCCGCGTCGAAGGCATTTGTGGCATTGCTTGCAATCTTGCGCAGGAGGTAGATTCAAATTGCCCTAGTTTTTAATTTTATGTTGCAAAAAATATACATGTGGTGGTTAATTTCCCTAGTTTAATCTCATAAAACCATAGAACTGTGATTGAGGAGTGAGTGTTCAATTTTGTAGCAGCAATCCCTTCCTCCCGTATATGCACGTATTGATTGTTCACATGAGATCACATCTCTTTGCGGCATCATATCAAACAATTGATGAGCCTTGTCCATGTTTCCACATTTTGCATTCATGTCAAGCAGGGCATTTGCAAGTACAACACCTAACAAAATTCCTCTATCCATTATGCTTTGATGGATGTCCATACCCTGTTCCAAAGCTCCCATTTTTGCACAGGCGGGGAGGATACTGGCAAAGGTTGCGGAATTTGGCTTTATGCCTTCCAATTTCATTTTCTTGAAAGTGTCTAAAGCCTTTTTGACAAATCCACTTTGTGCATATCCAACAATCATTGCAGTCCATGAGACAACATTTCTTTTAGGCATTCTATCAAACTGTTCACCTGCCTTGTCTATGCTTCCACATTTTGCATACATGTCTACCAAGGCAGTTGCAACTACAACATCTGACAAAATTTCTCTATCCTTTATGCTTCGATGAATGTCCATACCCTGTTCCAAATCTCCCATTTTGGCAAAGTCAGGGAGGATAGTAGCAATGGTCGTGGAATTTGGCTTTACACTTGCTGATTGCATTTGCTTGAAAGTTTCTAAAGCCTTATCAACAAATCCATTTTATGCATATCCGGCAATCAATGCAATCCAGGAAACCACATTTCTTTGAGGCAATCCATCAAACAGTTCTCGTGCCTTGTCTATGCTTCCACATTTTCCATACATGCTAACAGAGCAGTTGCAACTACATCTGACAAAATTCCTCTATCTTTTATGCTTTGATGGATGTCCATACCCTGTTCCAAAGCTCCCATTTTGGCACAGGCTGGGAGTACGCTGGCAAACATAACTAAAGAAATGCAATGATTAGCTCCAAAGACATCAAACCACTACTAACAAAACTGAGAGTCTAAAATATGATAGGGAATAGTATGAGTTGTCCTGAAATAAAATATTTTATTTTCAATTTCAACTAAAACATAATTACTCAGTCATTTAATGTTATTAATAAGTGTTTAATTTATGAAAGAGATAAATGGTTGGCCACAAGTACATGAGTTACTAAATGCACACAAATAAGTGAATTTGATATTCAAAACTATCTACAATGAATTCAATTCTTGTCCATTAGTCATTTATGTTTGCAATAAGAATCTTTCTTTGTTTTTCTTAATCTTTATTCATAGTTATGTTCATATTTCACATCCTATAATTAGGATATCAATTGTTATGGTTGAACACTAGCATGATGTTTGTGTTGTGGTATAGATGCATGGAAACATAATTATGGGATTGTTATATTATAGAGATCATAAATCTAGATATCACATATTAGTTCTAGCTCTTCTTGGATTGAGTCTAAAGTTGACATACAGTCATAAAGCCATTATTAGTAGATCTATCCATTTCTAGTAAAGACAATTGAGAAAGTCATTTTGATATTGAGAGTTTCTTATTTGTTTACCTATTGATCATTATTAAGCCATAATATTTAGGTCTATTTATCTCTCTTGTAAAACCTTTGTAAGTGTCCTAGATTGTCCCTACTACTCACTCTTCAATGAAATAGTGGAGTTCTAAAGATTTGTTGCACAAGATGGTGTTGAATGTATCAAAAAGGCTAGCATGGAAGGCATGTTCAAGCTTCCACTTGTACAACTTACAACAAATGATTTGTTGATAGAAGAAATTCTTGAAATAGGGATACAATCAAAAGACAAGTAAGTACATACAAACCTCCTCAGTTGAAAGTAAAATCTGTGTATAAAAAGAGTACATTGAATCCCAATCCATAAACACAATAGAGATACCGTGGACACTTAATTGGATGTAGCATGTCGCACCAAAGTTGTTAGAGTATGCTAAGCTAGTACATAATGTTTCCTAAAGCCACATTAGTATTTTACCCAAATCATTATCTACCAAAACTAACTATAGTAATCCTTTTGAGGATTCATTTCATGGTGCTAGATCTTCATTTAGTTCCACTTCTTGTTGGAGAAAAGAACAGTTATTTCTTGAGGTAGATGAATATCCCATCAACAAAGGACAAGACCCTTTCTAGAATATAACAAATTCTACTCCAACAAAAGATCATGGGGGTTTCACTAGAGATATTGAATAAGAGATAGACTTCTACTGGTGCATTAAAAGCATTGGCATGTTCTTCATTTATTGATGTAAACTCTTTGTGACGCCACCACAACCAACAAAGGTGTAAAAAGTTGTTTGCAATGCATGGATTTTTAGGATTGTCCTTTGAGAAAATAGAATTAAAGTATGGAAGCAGGATCTGCCAACTACTGAGGGAATCTTGATGAAAAATAACTATAAAATATTTGGGCGAGCTTATATGCAAAAACTCATGCTTCCTGATGGGTTTATGTACAGAAATAAGCACGAATTAAGTGGTAAAGGGGCTTCTAGAAACAAGAGGGACAGAGAGGCAGTGGAAGTGAAAACTTTTGGTGTTGTGTCTGCTCCATCTCAGAATGGGAATGGCAAAGGTGTTGTAAGAGGAGCTGAGAAGGGTGTTGGAAGAAGTGGGGGTGTTTACATTCCCCCATTTAAGCTGGCTCAAATGATGAAAGATGTGGAAGACAATAGTGTGGAATACCAGTGCATGACATGGGATGCCCTTTGGAAGAATATCAATGGGTTAGTAAACAAGGTAAATGCATCTAACATCAAGAAAATCATTCCAGAGTTGTTTGCAAAGAATCTCATCCATGGGAGGGGTCTATTTTGTAGGTCTTGTATAAAATCCCAAATGGCATCCCTTGGATTTACAGATGTTTTTGCTGCATTGGTTGTTGTGGTAAATACAAAATTTCCTAAAGTTGGCAATCTGCTTTTGCAAAGAATTATTTTGCAGCTTAAGAGGGCATACAAACGCAATGACAAGCACATGTTGATAGCAGCAACCAAATTCATAGCTCATTTAGTGAATCAACAAGTTGCACTTGAGATCATTGCCTTGGAACTTCTCACCCTTTTACTAGAGAACCCCACAGATGATAGTGTAGAGGTTGTTGTTGGGTTCGTGAAAGAATGTGGTTCTTTGTTGCAAGACCTTTCACCCAAAGGTCTCTATGAGATTTTTGAAAGATTTAGAGGTATTCTCCATGAGGGGGAAATTGACAAACGAGTACAGTTTTTAATTGAAGGCCTTTTTGCAATTCGCAAAGCTAAGTTTGAGGGTCATCCATCTATGCGTCCAGATCAGTTAACACATGAAGTTTTCCTAGAAGATGAACTTGATCAAGAAGCTGGTTTGGATGTTTTCAAGCCAGATCCTGATTTCTTAGAGCATGAGGCAACCTATGAAAAACTGAAGAAAGATATCCTTGGAGATGCTTCTTCAAATGAAGCAGAAGGGGAGAATGATTTAGGTGATGATTCAGATGATGATGGTGATGATGATGAAGAGGAAGGTGAGGAAGCACTGAGAATACAGGATGAGACAGAGACAAACTTGGTCAATTTAAGATGTTCAATTTATTTGACAATCATGTCAAGTGTTGATTTTGAGGAAGCTGGTCATAAGCTACTAGAGATCAAGCTTGAACCTGGTCAAGAGAGAACATACCTTCGTTATTATGGTCTTCTTGGGCAGAGATTTTGTATGAACAATAAAATTTATGAGGAATTTTCTGATAAGTGTTTTGTACAACAGTATTCTATGATACACAGACTGGAAAAAAATAAACTGCGTAATGTTGCAAAGTTTTTGGCCCACTTACTTGGCACAGATGCTCTTCCATGGCATTGTCTTGCTTATATACGTCTGATAGAGGAAGATACTACTTCCTCTTCCTATATTTTATAAATATTCTCTTGCAGGAGTTGGCATAGCAGCTTGGCATATTGTTGCTTAATGAAAGGTTGAACGATCCAACAATGCAGGAGTCTTTTGATTCAATTTCTCCAAAAACAATCCCAAAAATTCATGGTTTGCTATCAATTTCTTTACTTCTATTGGTCTTAGTAGTATCACTAAGAGTTTATGTGAGTATTTGAAGAATATGACAAGGCTTGTAATGCAGCAGCAAAAGTCTATTCCTGAGTCAAATGAATCTATCTCTAATGACAATTCTTTTAGTTCATTAGGTTCGTCAAATTCTGATACATCAGACTCAGATTCTGAGAGTGAAACTGACAGTGAGACCAGTAAGGAGTTACCAAGAAAGAAAAATAATTCAAAGCATGACAATGAGTATGAAAAAACAAGAAGAAAGAAAAGGGCGAGGGCATCTGACTCGAAGGATGGAAGTGACAGTGAAAAAATCAGAAGGAAAAAGAAAAGGAATTAAAAATATTTCTAGTCAGTTATTCAAGGCTCCAGTAGACACTGTTTTCCTGGACTATGACAAACAAAAGAATCACTCCCAAGTGCTTTGGTTTTATAACAGATGATTATAAGATGCTACAATGTTGTCTTATGTATTTTAATAGCCATGGGTTTTACAGTTTTGTACTTGACAGGTAATGGATAAACATTGTTAGGAGGAGAAAATATTGAAGGCCAAGTGCAGATTGTGATAATACTAGATCAATGAATCTTGTTATTTATTGAGTATTTCTTGTTTTCCATGTTGTGTGATGTACCATAAGCAAACTACAAATCTAAATTCAATAAGATGCTTTGTTCAATGATGATAATTTCTATTTTCTTGCCTGTAAAGAAAGACCATGTCAGACAATATCAACGAACAACAAAATAAGGAGACAATTGCTAGATTGTGGTCTAACTTGAAAAGAAAAGGTGATGGAAAATGTTATTGTCTGTGCAAAATTTGTAAGGGGTTAAAGACTAGAAGACTTCTAATCAAAACAGTGAAGAAACATTGTAGGCTACATGGTCACATTGAAGGTGGACATGATTATCATCCATTGGTAATTTTTTCATTATATCGTTTTGACAATTTATATACATAATAAATCACGTGATGATGAGATCATGATCATGGTTTATTTATGTTTATCAATTTTATATAGGTCGAGCACCCCAGAGCACATGGTATGGATCAACACAACCCTGAGAATAAGGTTTTTGAAGTGGACGAACATGGAGGTGTGAATATCGAAGCTGAAGATAATGATCCCATGGAAGATGACGATCATGAGCCAGAAAACACAATTGAAGATGATGGTACAAATACATTGATCCATGACTCATTTAGTACTCGCGCAGCTGATCATGAGGATGAAGATGACCTTGATGTTTTTCATGATGTCCCTCTACTTGAGAAGTCATCTGAGGCCCTTTACGAAGGCTCGCAGGCAACTCTTCTCTTCGTTGTATTGTTGTTGGTGAACTTGAAGGTTATGAATGGTTTATCCAACATAACAATGTCACATATGTTAAGGTATGTCATATATGTCATAATAAACTATGAATCATGTTGTACCATTAATATTCTTTATTATAACAAATTATATTTTTTTGTTGTAGATTGATAGGTGAGTTTTTATTACCACCATCAAATATTCTACCTCACTCATACCGAGAATTATCTGTCCTTATGAAAGATATTGGAATGGAGTATCAAGTAATAGATGCTTGTCCCAATGATCATATTATATATCACAAACAATATGAATTTTGAACTGAATGCCTTGAATGTCATATCAGTAGATATCGAACAGATCAAATAACAAAAAGGGTTCCTCACAAGGTTCTTCACTATATTCCCATTATTGCAAGTATGCAACGATTATTCAAGTGCACCATCTTGGCACAATTTATGGATTACCATGCACGCAATAGAAGTTGACATGACATTATTCGAATGCCTACGGATGGTTCAGCATTTATGGACATAGAGGAAAAGTGGCCACACTTTAAAGAACAACCTCGTAATCTCAGGCTTTCATTGGCAGCGGACGGTGTCAATCCATTTGGAGAGATGAGATCTGTTTACTCGGTGTGGCCTGTTTTTGTTATCAACAATAACATTCCTCCATGGATGTCAATAAAGAGGGAGCACATAATGTTGGCAATGATTTTTCTAGGTATTTTATCATTTAAATATAGTCGTCTAAATTTAATTATAAATATTGCAGTAAAATGGTCATAATAATTATGTAATGTTTTTGTTCATTCGATTAGGTAAGTACCAAGTTAAAGATATGAATGTATATATTGAGCCTCTTATCGATGAGTTGCTTAAGTTATGGAATGGTGTCACTATGTATGACGTCTCTAGACCAATAGGACAAAGACAATTTCAATTCCATGCGATGCTTCTATGGACAATACACGATGCCCCAGGGCTAACACATTTTTGTGGTATGTTATAGTGTTTAAGTTGTGCATGAACATTATAATTCAAAAAATTATCATATTTAATCCAATTATACATTATCTTGTAGGTCTTCAAACAAAGGGAAAATTTGCATGTCCTGTTTGTGGTCCAAAGATGAAATCTCATCATTCAAAAAGTTTAGGAAAGCAGGTGTTTGATGAGTATAGGCACTTTCTCGACAAAAATCATAAGTATTGAAATACTGAAAAACATCTTTTCAATGGGAAAGAAGAGAATACATCAAAGCCACAAAGAATGACACCTCACATGTGGAAGTTGGAATATAATAGAATTAATTGTCAAGGTAATGCCATTCCATCTATTGGTTTGTCATAAAATATCTTTTCTATTTTGTTTTGTTTATTGATGATGTGACTGATGATCATGAAGGTCGTGAAGGCATAAATGACCACCTTCCTAAGGGACTAAAAAGTTATCCCCAATAATATAGTAGGTTTCCCTACTACGAGTAGTTACAAATTGTTCATTTGTTTGATAGTATGCATATTGGAAAGAATATAATAGAGACAGTATGGAAAATATTGGATGGAAGGCGTGACAAAGAAAAAATTGTCAAAATATGTAGTGACATTCAGGATTCCAATCATTTAATGATAAATGTCATTCAATCAAATAGCCATGGAGACCAGATTAATATAAGTGAGCTTCCTTGGTTATTAACGGACCAGCAAAGCAATGCTATAAAAGAAGTCATATGAAAAATTTGATTTCCCACAGGATTTGCTGCGAACATAAACAATCTCATATCAAAGAAAAGTGAATTTGGGCCAGGGATGAAAACACATGATTGGCATACCTTCATTAAGGTAATTCATGTTCTTGTGTTTTTAGTATGTATTTAAGTACTGCGCATACGTGTACTTTTCATTATGTTACAAAAAAATGAAAATATAATTTTATAACTGTTGCAGTATGTTCTACCTCTATCTCTCCCAAATGACTTCGACAATAATGTCAAGCAAGTCATATATGATCTTGGAAAATACATGAGGTAAGTAGTGATATTTGTTTAGTTCGTTGTATAGATATTATATTTGCAATTTGTTTTACTTGTTATGTAATATTTTTTTTTGTGTATTGAATACCTTGTAGGTGGTTGTCATGTAAAGAAATCCATAAAGATGATATAAAATATTGGAAGAGAAAAATTCATCATTTAATTTGTGAAATGCAAAAGTGTCTACCTCCAGCTTTTTTCAATGCACAAGAACACTACCTCATACAGCAAGTTGAGGAGATTGAATTGTGTGGACCTGTACACACTAGGTCAATGTGGATGGTTGAGAGGCACTTGAAAATTTTGAAGGCTTTGGTTTGACAAAGAGCACATCCTGAGGGTTTTATGGTGGAGGGATATATGGTATACCAGACTATGGTGTACATTTCTGAATATCTTCCTAAGTTTGTAGAAAAGATCCACATGGATCACATTTGGGATCCAACACCATTAACAAATTCGAAGGGGAGTACTTGATGACGAAAGGTAGATTGAGGAAAGTGAGAGGTAATTATAAGATGTTATTGTAGTTAATTAATTCTTAATCTTCAAAATAAATCGATTGTAAGACATCTATTTATTTTTTGTACAGTTAGTCGAGAGTGGGATGCACTACATTTGTATATTACAAACAATCTTGATTGGATAACGGTATGGATTGAACGTTGTCAACATTCTGGATGCACGTTAACATGGGAAGGTGTGGCTTCATTGGTTAAAGAAGCACATCGTAATGGAGATTCCAATGTTATGCAAAGGGAAATTGATTTAGCATACGCCTTAAGAGATAAACAGGTACGTATAAATTTATTAATCACCCATATGTTTATCACTCACAATGCAATAAATTTTACATGTTTGACATATCGCAGCTCAAACACCACAATGCTATGTGCTGTAATGGTCATAAATTTTGCATTAAAAAGTTGGATAACACGAAGAAAACTTGTGATTCTGGCATCACTGCAGTCTTTGAGGTGACAATATTTCATCGAGAAATGACATTCATCCTCAACAGTCTCAAAATCGATACTATGGAATTTTGGATGATATACTTGAGTGTGACTTTAATTCCTTCAAATTAGTTTTGTTCATTGTCAAATGGTATAGGCTATGATTGAATAAAAATGATCCTGATAGAATTGTTATTGAACATGAGAATGGTTTTATAATGCTAAATACAAGGTCATTTGAACCAGTTGGGGATGAGCCCTATGTTCTTCCAAGCCAATGTGAGCAAGTATTTTACTCAGAGGTTTCACATAAACCGGGTTGGTCATTTGTTGTTAGACATGATCCAAGAGGAAGGTCGATAAAGTATAATGTGATGGAAGAAGAAGATACCGAAGAAGTAGAAGATGAAGTGGATGATGATCACGATCGACAGTTTCTCAATGACGATGAAAAAGAACAAGAAGAAGAAGAAGAAGATGATGATGATGATGGTGATGGTGATGGTGATGGTGATGGTGATGGTGATGGTGATGGTGATGGTGATGGTGATGGTGATGGTGATGATGGTAATGATGATGGCGAAGACGTTGATGATGATGATGATGATGATGATGATGATGATGATGATGATGATGATGATGATGATGATGATGATGATGATGATGATGATGATGATGATGATGATGATGATGATGATGATGATGATGATGATGATGATGTTGGTGATGATGACCTTGATGTTCATGATGATGAAGAATGAAATGTATGAGGTATGCGATTATTATATTATCTATTTAATATTGACTTCTTGATAGAATTTTTTTTACATAATTAATTCATTATGTTTTGAATTCTAATGCCATTACATAATTAATTCATGATGCACCTTTTAATATGGAGATGGAGATAGGGAGAGTGACTATTTATGTGACAATTTTTAAACTGTGTTTATTTATGGAAATTGGATTGTTTATTAGCTATGTGATGGATGTTGATTTAAAATACATATGTGATGGATCACATGTTTATGATGATGCATGTGACATTTTTTGAACTTTGTGTTTATTTATAGAACGTGGATTGTTTATTACCTATGTGATGGATGGTGATTCATGATACATATGTGATGGATTACATGTTTATGATGACACATGATATGTGATGCTAGTTGTGATGCTCAATTACATATATGATGACACATCATGTGATGCTTCTGATGCTTATGATATGTATGTATTTATTGTTTATCAACTTACAAATATAGTAATGCTTATGATGCTCAATTGATGGTGTTGATTTTAGGTATAGTCCCTGTGTGATGTTGTCACCCTTGGTGGGAACAGGTCGTTGACAACAAACATCGTCAACCATTTAGTTGAGGATCCTGCATAGTCTACATTGTATAGGACCATGAACCCCTTTGATGAGGATCCTACACAGTCTCATGGATGGATAGGTATAACTAGTTAATACACCCTATAGAAAAAGTTTATTTTTTTAAAATTACTTGGAAAACAAACTTCCTCAGTTTTTCAAGCCTCGACATTAGCAGCAAATCTAATACAGTTATCAACACTTGAGGCCCCGGTTGGACTTATTCTAATTTTGATCCCAAAATCAACTTTAGGGCTGACTTCTTCATCAACATTACCCTCATTTGCAAAATTTCTCTCTCATTACCAATTAACTCTCTCATTTCATGGAGTACAGGTACCCCCAAATAGGTATTTGTTAGATCTGTCTTCGTCAAGTGAGGAAAATGCAGTAATAGAAAATGAAAGTGACACATGTAGTAGATCTACAATAGGGAGATCAACAAGAGGTCAAAATATTAGAAGAAAATTCAATAAACGCGTGAAATTTTTCCTTGCTCAAGGGGGGTCATGTTTTTATGATGATGAGACCAAAGGCGACATTGAGGTGCCACTGAGGTATAGACATCTACAAAAACATTTAGTTAGTTTTCTCCTTCAACTGAAGTAGTTATGTTTTATTTTGAAATGCTCAATTTTTTATCTTAATATAGATCACAATTTATTTTCTTTAAGTATAGAATTAATGGAATATTACATATGGTATCAGAGCAACCAAGTTCGACATTGAACCTTGGGCTTTCCACCTATAAACAAAACTATATACATATGCAGGTGCACCATGGTTGAGATAATATGCAAGTGCAGTATATACGAAACTATATTTGCAAGTAAATCTTTTATTCAAATCCACAATATGAAACATAGAGTTTTACTGGAAGAACACAAGTAACCTTATCTCCTTTAGATAATATAACAAGCAACTGTCTACAGAAAGATGCAGTAATCCACAACATATACACAAAGGAAAGACGACTGATTATATTATGTATGTTCACAAAATGGTAAAATAGTAAGACTGAGGCTATATTCTACTTCTTCTCTAATGATCATTATTGTTACAGAAGTTCCCTCATTTATATGAGGGTATACATTGTCACCAAGCATTGTGGCTTTTCAGCACATAACTATTAATTAGCACTTTTGTTAACAAACTAAAAGATAAACAAGTTCAGCATTCCTATGTGTTCAATGTACTTATCATCTTTATACATTAGAACATCATTGTTTAGTGTCCTCATGTCACTTTCTGTCTGGAAATGATTGGATAGAATATGGTTAACACAAAGTGACAATTCTTTTCCCTGATCCAACTCTGCTACTGCTCGATTCTTCTCATCACTGAACTCTTGTTTCCACTATTCCAACGATACTAACTCACCATTACTATAAAAAGAGGGCACCCTAGGGGTATTCCCATTGTCCAGCCTCTGAAGCTCTTTCCTTAATTGATTTTCCAATTCATCATGGGACTTCAAGTAAGCCTCAGCTTCAATTTTCTCACTTGGATTCATCATATTGTTGTCATTCATCATGCCTTCCAACTGAGACCTGAGCCTTTCATGCTCTTTCAAATCTTTGATTGTTCCAGTGTATGTCTTCCAATAAATTTCTGCAACCTGCACCATACTTTTGAATCTATGCTCAACGACCTCGAGAACTAACTTATCCATCTTTTGTTGTTCCTTTTTTACTTGTCGAGATGTCTTTTCAGCCATGTTCCTCCAATACATAGCATCTGTCAAGGCATCCATGGCATCTCTGTCAACACCATGTTTCATCCCTATTTGACTGGTACCTATATCAATCTGAAGCAATCTTGCTTACAGCCTCTATTTTTCTTCATCGGTTTTCTCATATAGGCTTTTGTATGTAGAATTTTCTTAGACCAGAAACTCTATCTGATCTTTGTTCAGTTTAGCAACATCCAAATTTAGTTTGGTAGTTGTTCTAGGGTCAGTCTTTCCAACCTGCTGCGCCATCAAATGTCCAAAAGCTTCTTCTGTATCAACCAATATAGGTCTTTTATCTTTGGGATAGATAGCCCATTGTAGAAGAGCCTTCTAATCTGGATCATATCCTGATCCTCTAAAGAGTTTATCAATCTCTTTTGGCATCATTTTCTTACTTGGGTCCTTTTTCTTGAGGAATCCATCAAACAACAAGGCAGAGTTCATGTCCCATCCAGAGTATAATAGCACACCAGCTTCCTTAAGCAATTGTCTTCCCTTCTTAGGTGTCATTTCTCTCATCACAAGATCCATATCCTCTTGTAACTTTTGAAGCTGTTGCTCTTCTTCAGTATTTCTCATGTTATTTCTAATTTGAGATCCTTTATGTTGATAGAGGAATGTGATGAACTCCTTCGAAACAATGAAGTTACTATCAGCAATGAAATCCTCATGCTCCAGGAATCTGATGTCAGCCACTTCTCGGACATTCAGTTGTCCTGTTACCAAGTCTATCAGTGTATCCTCTACATAACCAGGGGGGTAATCCTCTTGAGGAGTGAATGGAACGATGCCAGATGTTTTCCCTCAAGTATTTCCAATTCATGCTCCATAAGTTTGTTGGCCAACTCAAGGGGTCTTCAATCTTTTGTAGCATGTTCTCATCCATTTTCCTTCTAAAAAGCTTCCATTTATAAGCTTGTATTGCTTTCTCAAACTTTATTCACTTCACTCTGGCCTCTTCTCTGCCAATGTTCTTAATGAGGTCATCCGGTAGGTAAGATTTATGCTCTCCAGCCTTCAGCTTTTGTGATGATCGGGCTATCCTTATGTGTCCTTCAGGATCAAAATTGGGCCTTGGATCCCCCATAGCCATGCCATAATAATCCAATTTTATCTGCAACAGGCCATAACTCTTTGAACTTTTCACAATAAAATCTGAAAATACTAACAACCTAGGTACAATTGATTGTTTCCCATGGCTTGTCAGATGTTCTATACTCACTATTGACAGTTGCCTCACAATTTCTAGACAAGCCACTCTGTTAGGGACTGTAAGTGGTAGTAAGTATGGTCTCCCTTTGAACCCATATACCCTAACTTGTGTGTAGTCTGAAAAACAATACCAATCTCCCCAATTGTGTTCAATTGAGGGATCTTCAGCGAAATCTTTTGGTCTTAGGAATCTTTGAACCTCTAGTGCAAGGGCATGATAACACAGGCATCCCAACAGTCTATATAATGGCTTGACAAAGAACTCCTCAAAATTCCAATATTGATTATTCACATACCTCTGGTCCCATGAAGAAACCCATAGTTGCACTGGTTTTCTCATCCCAGCATTGTCATATGTCCTGACACATAACTCTTCTGGCCATAACCCTTCATCTTGGCCCACATACAATAGCATATGCATAAGTAAGGAATAATGCTTGAAATGAACATTGATGACATCCCCCTTTAACTTTTCTAACCCATGATTCAAAACCTCAACCAAATAAGCAGAAAAATCAAAGAAGCGAGGGTCCTTAGACTACAAATCGGCACAAATGACCATGGCTGCAATATTCATCAAAGGATGGGCTTTTATCCCTAGCACTTGGGCAGCACAGTAATAGGTATACTTGAAATATGGATGGAAAGAGTTGACATCATAGGGAGCTTTGTCATCCTGACCTAGTGGCACTAAGGACCCTGCATTCCTAGGTCTATGTATAGGGAGTCTCCACATTTTGTAAATATGCTCTAGGTTAAAATATTCACTTGTTAACTTCTTGAGGTCAATCAATTCTTCAAATCCCCAATCCAACTCAAACACGGTGTCAATAACCTCCTTTGTGATTGCAAGAATTGGCTCACCCATGTAGTTATATATGGTCCTGGTTTTAGGGTCATAATTGTTTGCCAATGCCTTCATGAGCTCCACATTCATGAATACATTAGCCATAGCTAACCTTCCTAAGTTCAATCACCATAAATTGTTGATAGGTTGAGGGGAAATTCTTCTGCTGTACCCATATATGAATAATTCTTACCCTCTCAATTCTGTCCATATGTCTCCAAGATCCTCAAACCAGTCCTCCAGGCCTTCCTCATCAGCTCTAATCTTCTTGGACCTCAAACTGGATGATGGCCACTGGTCAATCAGGTCCTGGGCCAAAGAATGCCCTTCCCTTTTCTGTCTTTTAGGTTTTTCTTCTGCAGTGATAGGTTCTTTTCCCTTTCTGGTCTTATTAGTTTTAGATGATTATTCCATTTGAATTTGAAAAAAGAGGTCTATGTGCAAACAACTTACTTGGAATTACTGAGCTTTATCTGTGAATTCACCCAATTCTTGCTTTCAATTCGTCGCCTATGAATTCCTTAATGTTGTGACCTTTGATGTTGATCCACTACTTATGGTGTATTTAATCAGTTAGTAATGGCGGTTTGGACAATGGTCACTCGGGCACACATTTGAATTTAATGGCAATGTGACCTTCCCTGGGATTTGTTTCTGATTTTCACGGCAATCAATAATCATTTCGATGAGGATATGTCTTTCGATCATTTGTTTCTTTAGTCCATCGATCTCTTTGTTTCTATCGACAATACTTTTGTTTCGAATATTACTTCGATCAAGTATTTTTTCCCTTCATCGAAATACTGTATTCAGTCAGTATGGTTGTCTCCTCATCGAAACATATCTGATATCCATTGGTTCTTATGTTGAAGAAACCTTGGGCTTCGGTGTCCTCCTTTATTTTTCCATCGAAATACTTCTTTCATCGATATCACTATGCCCCGTCGATGAATGAGTCTATTATCTCACCGAAGCTTTTCTTTATTTTCCCTTATCATTCTTCACTGATAAAGTTACATCGGCAAAACCACGCATATCGAGAACATGCCTTTTAACCTCCTCGAAACCTATATCCTCATCGATATCTTTTATCGATGTAGCTTCCTTTTGTCTTATTGATATTATTCTTTCAATGAAAACGCTCCTTTCAGTGGGTCCTTTTTATGTTGCACCGATAGTATTATTTCCTTAAGAACTTTTCCCGTCGATGAAGACCCTCTCTGCTTTCTTCGATATCTTTTATCAATGAAGTTATTATCTTCGGTGAGTCCTTTCTAGAATTTATCGGCGTTTCCTTTCTTCGATGGCTCTTTTATATTGATGAGACATCGCTGGGTCTCATCAATACCTTTTGAATTCGGATCGATATTATTCTTTCGATGAAAACTCTCCTTTCGATGGGTCCTTTTTATGTTGCACCGATAGTATTATTTCCTAGACAACTTTTCCTGTCAATGAAGACCCTCTCTGCTTTATTCGATATCTTTTGTCGATGAAGTTATTATCTTCGGTGAGTCCTTTCTGGAATTCATCGGCATTTCCTTCCTTTGATGGCTCTTTTATATCGATGAGACATCGTTGGGTCTCGTCGATACCTTTTGAATTTGGATTGATATTATTCTTTCGATGAAAATGCTCCTTTCGGTGGGTCCTTTTTATGTTGCACCGATAGTATTATTTCCTCGAGAACTTTTCCCGTCAATGAAGACCCTCTTTTCTTTCTTTGATATCTTTTGTCGATGAAGTTATTATCTTCGGTGAGTCCTTTCTGGAATTCATCGATGTTTCCTTCCTTTGATGGCTCTTTTATATTGATGAGACATTGTTGGGTCTCATCAATAATAAATTTTTTTTTTGATAAAAATTATCATCGTCAAAATTACGACGAATACCAAGCTTTCGACCGACGATGTAATCGGCGGACTTTGACCGTCGGCAGAGTCCATTGGATTGTCGTATTTTCGACGGGCATGGCATCGTTGACCAATCCGAAGCCAAGTTTTTGATGGTTGATTTTGTCGACACTCCGACGAAAATTCGTCACAAATCTGACAAGCGGCCGTCGGAAATCAACTCTGAATGTACTAGTGACAGTCTCCATTGAAAATATATTTTTATACATCTCAAAGTGTAGACATCAGACACCAAAAGAGGTGGACATCCACAAAAACAACCACTAACCACCTTTACTGCAGAACATGTTCCTCGTCAATACCATAGAACCACAAAATCTACATACCACCAACAATCTCCACATCGTCATCAACAACATCATTTGTAACATCAACAACATCAATGACAAAACACACAACTGCCCCAACTCCACATCATCATCAACAACATCATTGGTAACATTAGCAACATCAATGACCAAACTCCACATCATCATCATCAACATCATCAATAACATTAGGAACATCAATGACCAAACACACAACTACCCAAAAATCATCAAGGACAATACATATTGTCAAACATCAGGTTGACATCAATGACAACTTATATTTCAAACACTTTCAACACTAGGTTCCTCTTTACATCTCATTCTCAAATTTTCCTTTCTATTTCTATCCTTATATTGTGTATTTCTTCATTTTGTTAAACTTGTTCAATTTATCTCTCATTAACTTAGTTTACTACA
The DNA here is from genome assembly GCF_030272615.1 of Cryptomeria japonica. Lineage (NCBI taxonomy): Eukaryota > Viridiplantae > Streptophyta > Pinopsida > Cupressales > Cupressaceae > Cryptomeria > Cryptomeria japonica. Next base: position 156,202,634 of record NC_081413.1, read on the forward strand.
TACATTCAAACAATCCCAAGTCACATACAAACCTTGAGGGAGTGTGGATCCTGGACAACTTTTCTCTTCCTTGAGGACAATAGTTGAGCCTATCCAACACTTTCAACACTAGGTTCCTCCTTACATCTCATTCCCAAATTTTCCTTTCTATCTCTATCCTTATATTTTGTATTTATTTATTTTGTAAAACTTGTTCAATTTAGCTCTCATTAACTTAGTTTACTATATACATTCAAACAATCCCAAGTCACATACAAACCTTGAGGGAGTGTGGATCATGGACAACTTTTCTCTTCCTTGAGGACAATAGTTGAGCCTATTCACATTCCACAATTATTGCATTGGAGAAGGATTGACCTAGGTTAATGCATATGTTAATCTAGGGTCACTTTTCCCACCATATAAGACATAACAACTCTAATTTATACCAAAAATATTGAAACCAAAAGTATATTATTTATCATTATGTTTTAACCTAAAAATTAAGATCCAAACTATTCAAGAGTCCTTAAAATATTTAGAAGGTTAGACTTTAAATCTATGCTAAAATTTCATCAAAAATTACAAACTACACTTGCATTCAATGGCTCAACTCCACCTGTGCTACCTCATATATTGTAAACACTATGCATGAATCCCCCATCTAGAAACCAAAATATTTTTATGGAAAGTAAAATATAAAATTTGTCATAGGTTGTCTTATTATACAACTACAAATCTTTTGTTGCCTTTCTAATTGGATGTTGACTCGATCAATCTAATTTAAGAAACACTTGTTGGCATAATGCAACAATTTTACTAAAAACTTTGTAAATGATCAACTTAACTTTGGAAAGAAGGTATTTAGAAATAGCTCAAATTGTTAAAGTCATTCTATATTGTAAACATATGAACACACTTTCTATGAAAATACTCCACCACCATATCATGAGAAATATTCTCAAGAAATTGTTCAATAAAATAATTAACAGACAACAAACTCATAAAATAAACATTTAAAATTGAACAATAATAATTTTTACTAAAAAGTTGAGATGGCTAAAAAAAATGGTGAGGTGAAATCAAATAGAACAAAAGGGAAAATGAAACAATATGAATTGGGCTCCCAAGTGAAATAAAATATCTCATGAATTGGGCTAACAAGCATTTAGAAACAAACAGCTTGTACTTGCTTGATTTGACATGGTGAGAATGGGTGATTAAGCTTTAATTGTATAATTTTTTTAGAGGAATTTGAATTGTAAAGATTAATGGGTATACCATGAGTTATATTTACAAATGGTGGATGGAGACGATTAGGTAGTCAACTCATTTGCATTGGTGAGTTGGTAATTATTTAATTTCTAAATTAATTTATAACTTAACATTGAATTAATTGAATCGAATAACTTGTCAATATATTTGATTAGCATGTTAACTACATTGGCTATTTAGGTAGCTATTTTGATTGAAGAGTTAAACCCATGAGATTCAATTTAGGATTTAAATAAATTCAATTATGAATTATTTAGATTTAAATTCAAATATTTAAATATTTGATGGAAAATGATTCATTTAAAATTTATTAAATAAGAAATATTATTTAATAAATTTAATTGTGACAAAGTAATGAACTTAAGGTAAGATTAATTATTTTAATGGATTAGAAATTGGTAAGTGTGTTAAATGTTAATAAGGGATAATATTATAGAAATTAGTGTATGTGTGATTTTAATGACTATATAAACCATTGTGTATGGATGTGGATGACATTGATAAAATTTATATGAAACCAATGAGTTTGACCTAAATTTATCTTTTTTGACTCTCTTATTGTACCATGTCTCTAGAGAAGATACTATAAAGAATCTACAAAATAAGATAGGATCTTCATACAAAACAAAGCATTTTGTGAGTAGTTTCTCTTTTTTAACAATTTTTATTCTCTTAGAAAGTGATAATGACTTTATGGCAAATCATTTTAATGCATATAGTATGATGGTACACTTGTAAACCTTCATTGATATTAATATGAATGAGGAAGATAAATGTATTACCTAATTTATATTTTTTACCATATTCATGAGATAAATAAGTTATAACAATCCATACTACTCTACTAAGTTGATGTTTGAAGATGTAGTTGTATCCTTTTTGTTGGAAGAAATAAGGCATATGCCATAAATGTTGGTGCATAGGATGCCCTATTTTTTAGATGTCATTCTAATGGAAAAGGAAATGACAAGTTTGGCGATATCTAGGAAATCAAAGTTTAGAGGTAAATCTTTTAGAAATTATAAGTGAAATTCCAGAACTATGATAAATCTTTGCATATTAAAAAGTGATGAAATTTTAAGAATATTAAAAAAGATAAGTAATTTGAGTATGTCTCTTCCTTGAAATTAGAAACCTTTATTAAATAAGTAGAAGACTCATTCTTGGTATCTTTCAATATAGATGAATGTAATGCAAAGATGCATGAATAATTAATTTGGGAGTTTCTTGTTATTTGAAGTCTAATAAGAAGTCGTTTTTTAATATAAAAGTTATAATGGAGATGATAACTTTTTAAGTAATAAATCAAAACATAAGATTATTATTTTAGAAAGGTCAAATTGATGTTTAAATATGTGAAGGTGAAGTCAGTATTTGGAGTTTGGTACAATCTCTTTCTAGCCAAAAATCTAGATAACTTTTGTAAGTAATATGAATGATATAGGTGTGTAGGTAATTTTAGTGTTGTAAAGCATGAGTTCAATTTCACACTCTCCTTGGTAATTACTTTAGTTTTCCACTCTCCTAAGAATTTCAGAACTATTTCTAGTTTTGAATTAGCCCTCAACTCAATAATATGGTTCCTATCCTATTTTAAAACTTTGAAATACTGTATCCCATACATAAATACTGTTGATACAAATTTAAATTTTAGATCTAATATTAGGGCCCTATTATCTTGCCTCCATAAAAATTGGTGCCTGTTTTGTTGGAACTGTTGGTTCCCAAATCAACGGATTCAGAATCCTAAAGGAGTTTCCACTAACTTATCAAAAAAATCATAATAGTACTTGGCCAACAAACAAGATCTAGTTTCAAGACTATGATCTTCTGCACTTTTGGCTCTACAAAACCAAGGCGAGTAAACCTTAACAATACCTTCAAAAATCACTCAAATACTACTGACATTGTTACATTTGGTAAATGTCTCAATGTAAATATACCAAGGAAAGTTTTATCACTCTAGATTTTGGCTATAACCTTGGCTTAGAACTTTCACTCGGCTATTGAGACTAATTTTGGACAACAACTAACTTTATCCCTTCTCCTACTAACAGAAATAAAAATATACTTTTAGAATGATTGATTCTAAAAAACTTGAGTAAGATGACCAATACTTATCTTTGGGTGAACAGAGTGCAATCTACAGAGTCAACACCTACTATAACATATATTCAATGAGTTACATTCAAACATCTTATGACTGGCATAATCTGTCATTCAAGACCAATACAAACTGTCAAACATTTCAACATACATACATTGCAGTAATCTTGAAAATAGACTTTAACCCTTTCATTAAAAGGGACCCACACTCAAGATCACACATTCCCACTTGAGGAAGACAAACTCATATGTCATTAACATAAAAATTCATACAACATATGCACACACAAATATGACACTCAGGAAATGATCTTTTCATTAATATCTAAAAATTTCATAGTTTATAATAGTGGACTTTTGTAGAGAGGAAATGTTCACTCTTTAATTCCCTTAACTGGCTTCTATTACAATCTACTTCAAAAAATTTGGAATCTGTCTTACTGGCCCTGAATTCCCTTTTATACTAGTGACAATGGAGCAAAACAAGCTTTAGGCCGAGTGTGACACATGTCATAATTTCATTGCCTAATAGATAGAGTATGCCCAAAGGCGTCTTTTACATGTACAACACAAAATCCTTCTTGGAGGCATTAAAGAGGGTGGCAACAAAAAGTATCTTCTAGAGATTGGAGTTGCAAGCTTGATGAAAGTATTTCAAGTGTCCTTCTGCAGCAGTACTATCCACAGTCAAAATCTGGATCCTAGAGCTAGAGCAGGTGCATTGGAGCTAGTACATGGGAGTTGAGTATTCCAATCAGCTCATCCAAAATTGGGAACCTGCATAAAAGAAAGGGAAAAAAAAGGAGTACAAAAATGGAACATAACCTTAATTACTCCTCTTCCTTGGGCTGGTCTTCTTCCAATGAACAATACTTCTTTTGCCAGGTGTCTATCTCATCAATAGGACAAACAAAAGATCTCAAATTCTGCAACTTGTTCATTGCATCTTTTGTTTTCTGGGTAGGTACAATGGCAGCTTCCAAGGTAAACTTATAATACAGAGAATCTGCATGAATGATTTTCTCAATGATCAGATGAAATGTGCTCTCCTATTTCAATAAATCCAAAACTGCATTAATTGCATCCCTAAAATCTTGCTTCCACCTGCCAAGATCATTCACCTACCTGTCCTCTGTCAAAATGGTGGGAATATCCCACTCTTGTAGGCCCTTGAATGATTCAATTTTTTCACCCAATGCCTTTCTTTCTTCTTCCACATGGGGGAGCTCTTTTATTAACAAATTATAGTTCTTCCAAGTTACCCCCACATTTTGGGGTGCATTAGGATCATTTTTTATCACTAAAAGAATCTCCCTTAGTTTTGTAGCCCTTGGGAACCATGTGACCCTGAGCAGCTGAAAAAATGAAAGAATATCATCTAATTGGCCACACAGTTGTGACACCAAAGAATAGGAGGTGTGGACCTCATCCAATTTATTCAATGCCCTATTGGAAATTTGCAAAATTGTTGCTTTTCTTATTTCTAAATATTTTTTCTCTGCCTCTTCTTTAACCTTTTGCAAATCTCCCTTCAATTTTTTTAATTCCTCAGGCTTGGGCCCTGTTGTAGACATTGAATCTCTCTTAGCCAACTCCTCTTTTATTCTTATATTTTCAATATATAGCCAATCATGATCAGCAGTAAGGGCAACATGCAATGCCTTGAGTTTTTCATGTTTCTTTTCTTCTTCTTCAGTGGTCATCTTTGCAAAATGAGCAGCATGGAATGTTATAGTGGATGCCTCCATTGATGTTATGTCAGCTAGGGTCCTAATGAATGCATTCCCTACCCTTTGCTTGGCCCCATGTAAGACAATGGGTTTAGTTGTGTTTGGGGCCCATGCGTAGAGTACAAATGACTTGATACTTGGGTTAACACCCAAACTATGCTCTCCAAATTCGTATTCATACACTGAGTCCTGCTGCCTCATCACCTAGTCAAGTACAAAAATCTTTTCAAGATCCCACCCCAGGATAAGTAACATGCCACTTTTCTTCACCATCTCCCTTGCTTCTTGGGGGATGCATCTTATATTACTCTTGTCAAAATTTTGAATTTCTTCTTCTGACAAGGTCTTCATCTTTTCCCTTAGCCAAAAGGACTTGAATTCAGGTGTGTTGACAAAATTGTCATCAGACATAAATTGCATGGAGGCAATTATGCTTGCATCATTAGCCTCCTCCTTCGGGATGACACTCAGGATAATTTCCCGGTCCAAGTCCATTAGTACCTGGGTAAGTGCAAGAAGTTGTGTCCACTTAATGTGGAAGTTTTACACTTAGAAAAAAAAAAAGTGAAAATCGGGCGAAGTACAAAGGAGCCGAAACGTGATCCCATCTTGGCACGAGGTCTTGAGCCAAAAAAATAATGGGAGCCCGTGGGCCTTGGGATCCCGAGCCTAAAGATTGAAACAAAATCCCGTTCCGAAATGAAACAAGATCCCGTTTCAAAATATATAATTTAAAAAAAAAATGGGTTCCTGTTCATTTTTTCCAAACGAGATCTTGATCAGAGTTGTCTAGCAAGCCTTCCAGGTACGCCCTCTCCTAATTTTTTTTCAATTTCTCAAAAATTAGTGTAAAAAATATTTTTTTAGTTAAAAAATTGGTTTTTTAGTTTAAAAATTAGTTTTTTAGTTTAATTTTTCTTTTAATTGATTATGAAAAGAATTTTTTTTTAATTGATTAGATTAGGTTTCATGGTTAATGGATGAAAATAAAATGTTGAAAACCTTGAAATGAAAACAAAAAACGAAACCAAAACAAAAAACAAAAAACAAAATCAAAAATCAAAACAAAATTCAAAATAAAAATCAAAACCAAAACTACAACAAAAATGAAACTGAAACATTGTTAAAAAACCAAAGCCAAAACCAAAATGTAGATTTTAACCAAAACCAAAACCTTTCAAAATGAAAATGAAAATGTTGAAAAACCAAAGTATAGGATCACATATGACCATATGATCCATATGACCCAATATGACAATATAGGATCACATAGTGTCCTAAGGGGTCATGCATGTGTTAGCGTGTACAACATACCCCTTAGGACCCAATATGAGCATATAGGATCATATTTTGTCCTTAAGGGCCATATGTGGTCCTAAGGGGTCACACATGTGTTCTAACATATGCATGTGACCCCTTAGGACCACATATGACCCATTATAACATCCTAGTGTACCCCTAGGACACAATATAACCATATAGGATCACATAGCATCCTAAGTGGTCATACATGGTCCTAAGGGTTCACGCATGTGTTTTAAACACATGATGCGTTCAACCCCTTAGGACCCCATATGACCCCTTTTAACATCCTAACCTATCCTAAAGGGTCATATGTGGTCCTAAAGGGTCACGCATGTGTTAGAACACATGTGTGACCCCTTAGGACCACATATGACCCCTTAGGACACTATGTGATCCTAAGGGGTCATGTGTGGTCCTAAGGGGTCAGAACACATGCGTGACCCCTTAAGAGCACATATTCATGACCCCTTTTAACATCCTAGTGTGTACAACATGTACCCCAAGTAGGACATGTCCCATATACTTGATCACATTGTGTTCTAAGGGGTCATATGCAGTCCTAAGGGGTCACGCATGTACATTCTAACATGTGTGACCCCTTAAGAGCACATATGACCCCTTTTAACATCCTAGTGTGCACAACATACCTCTTAGGACCCAATATGACCATATAGGATCTATCACATTGTGTCTGAAGGGGTCATATGTGGAACTAAGGGGTCGTGCATGTGTTAGATCACATGCATGACCCCTTAGGACCACATATGACCCCATAGGATCATAGTGTTGTAAGGGGTCATATGTGATCCTAAGGGGTCAAGTGTATGTGTTCTGGCACATGCATGGCCCCTTTTAACATCCTATTGTGTACAACATACCCCTTAGGACCCAATATGACCATATAGGATCACATTTTGTCCTTAGGGGCCATATGTGGTCCTAAAGGGTAATGCATGTGTTCTAACACATACGTGACCCCTTAGGACCACATATGACCTATTATAGTTCATCCTACTAGTGTACCCCTTAGGACCCAATATGACCAAATAGGATCACATATATCTTGTCCTAAGTGGTTGAATAAGTGGTCCTACTAAGGGGTCACACATGTGCTTTAAACATATGTGTGACCCCTTAGGACCCCATATGACCCCTTTTAACATCCTAGAATCCTAAGGGATCATATGTGGTCCTAAAAGGTCACACATGTTTTAACACATGCATGACCCCTTAAGACCCCATATTGACCCCATTTAACATCCTAGTATCCTAAGGGGTCATATGTGGTCCTAAAGGGTCACACATGTGTGACCATAGGATCACATATTAGTGTTCTAAGGGGCCTTATGTGGTCCTAAGAAGTCACACATGTACATGTTCTAACATATGTGTGGCCCCTTTTAAGAGCACATATGACCCCTTAAATTAACATCCTAGTGTGCACTACAACATACCCCTAAGGACCCAATATGACCATATACCTAGGATCACATTATGTCCTAAGGGATCATACATGTGGTCCTAAGAGGTCACACATGTGTTCTAGAACACATGTGCGACCCCTTAGGACCACATATGACCCCATAGGATCACATAGTGTCTTAAGGGGTCACACATGTGTTCTAACACATGCATGACCCCTTAGGAGCACATGCATGACCCCTTTTAACATCCTAGCGTGTACAACAAAAAAACCCCTTAGGACCCAATATGACCATATATATGATCACATTTTATCCTTAGGGGCCATGTATGTGGTCCTAAGGGGTCACGCATGTGTTCTAACACATGCACGTGACCCCTTAGGACCACATATGACCTATTATAACATCCTAGTGTACCCCTTACCTGACCTAACATGACCAAATAGGGTCACATAGCTTGTCCTAAGTGGTCATAAGTGGTCCTAATGGGTCACGCATGTGTTTTGAACACATGATGCATGACCCCTTAGGACCCCATATGACCCCTTTTAACATCCTAGTATCCTAAGGGGTCATATGTGGACCTTAGGGGTCACACATGTGTCCTAACACATGTGTGACCCCTTAAGAGAACATATTCAACCCCTTTTAACATCCTAGTGTGTACAATATACCCTGAGTAAGACCTAATATGACCAAATAGGATCATCTATGATGTTCTAAGGGGTCATATGTGGTCCTTAGGGGTCATGCATGTGTTTTAACATAAGGCGTAACATAGGCGTGACCCCTTTTAAGAGCACTTATGACCCCTTAAATAACATCCTAGTGTGTGCAACATATGGTCCCTTAGGACCCAATATGACCATTTATAGGATCACATTGTGTCCTAAGGGATCATATGTAGTCCTAAGGGGTCACGCATCTGATCTGACACACATGTGACCCCTTAAGAGAATATATGACGAGCCCTTTTAATATCCTAGTGTGCACAACATACCCCTTAGGACCTAATATGACCATATAGGATCACATAGTGTCCTAAGGGGTCAAAACATACCCCTTCTTTTCTATTCAAATTCATTCTGGCCACTCCATCCATATCAGTTGCCACATTAGTTCTATGAAAGTGAAAGCCTTAAGGAAATTATGATTGGCAAAATGTGTGGTGGCTAATTGCACCCATATACTCTGATTATTGTACAATTTGAATAAAAGAAGAAGTCACCAAAATTATGGGAGAATGCTCCCTCTAGATACTCAGTGTCTCTTTCTTTTGCATTTCTTATACTCAAAATTCTCACTATGTCCATCCAAAGTCTTGGCAAACTAACACCACACCTCCTCAGAAATCTAATAATGAAATGATCAAAGAATGCTTTATAATTTGAGTATCTTGACCCCTTATCCCATGTTTGATTCCATCTTTGAACTAGCCATCTCGCACCTGTTTGAGGGTCAAATACCTTCACTTGTAAGGACTCGTCCCAATCTATCTTATTTTGAAAAAGGATCATGTGACACAAGAAAGAATAATGCTTGAAATTCAGGTCAGTTTTGGGATCCTTTGCATTCATAAGCCCCTCATGAAACTTTTCTTGGATGTATGTGGAAAAATCATATAATTCATGTGTGTTAGAGTGTTGGATTTTAATTTCCATCATCATGTATTCAATGGGCATCACAGTTAGCCCACAATCCTTACCCAAAACATGGAATAGGGCATAATAGGTCTTTGTGAAATAGTCTTCAAAGGATTGCAGATTGAAGGGCTCCTTTTCAAAATCCAAAATGTAACTTTTTCCTCCCCTATGTAGTCTTTTCATGAAGTGGGAAAACACCCTTTCCTTGAAGAAGTTCCTTTTTGTGGCATATTCTGCAGCCAACCTCTTCTTGTTAATACCTTTCAGAGTAGTCCTATCCAAGTCAAAACATTGATTTATGGCTTCTCTTGACACATCGACCAAAACATAGCCATTGACTATTTTCATAGTCATGCTTTGTGGGTGGTATTTCTTATTGAGCTCCTAGATCAGTATAGGCTCAACAAAGACATTTGGAACCACTAGTTTCCCCAAATTGAGACTCCATGGATTTGACATTGGGATTGCCTTATCTTTGTTTCCATAAAAGTAGTAGAAAATGTCCCAACCTCTATCATTGGTAATTCAATCTCTGCATTGGGATTTGTGGCCAGAGAACACATTCTTAAAGGTCTCGTGCATATTAGAGCCCTTGAATAATTCTAAGAGGTCTTGATGCAGGCCTCTTGTGTCCCTTTTCTTTCTTTGTTTCATCTCTTCCAATTTTTCATGCACCTCCTTGGTAACTTCTTGTACAGTTTTGGTAGGGACTGATGGAGTTGAGGCTTGTGTAGGAGAATTATCTTCTGTAGTAGGGGCATGGTGAGTTGATTGGGTAGCTGAGAGTGTGGCCTTCTTTATGGGGGCCCTTCTTCTTTTTGATTTAGGAGTTTCCTCCTGTGGGTTTGATTTTGCAGCTTGAGGGTTTTCTTTGGCAAGAGGAGCTTCGATAGATGATGTTGCAGTTGATGTCTTGGTTGAAACCCTCCTTTTCAGTGTAGGCTTCCTCACCTGCTGGGTGGGGATTTTGTCTCCTGATGACTCACTATCTGAGATAAAAATGATGGTTTTCTTGGGCGCCCTCTTCCTATTAGGCTTTGCAAGTTCCATTGGAAGGCACACACTTGACTCAACATGAGGGGAAGCCTGTGGTGTAGTTGCAAGGCTTGGCTTAGCAGATGGCACATTTGAAATTTTCTGGATTGGGTGGAAAATAGTGAGCAGGATGGCCTGAGTGATTTCTAGCATGGCGGAGCTTTCTCCCACTTCAGGAATCTTTTGGCAGTAAGGGAGGTGGAGTACTTAATTGGGGAGGCCATTTCTCTTTCTAAAACTAATCGAAGCTTCAAAATTCAAACAAACAGACCCAAACCACACTCCTAGGAAAAAGACTTCAATTTTACTCACGAAAACCCCTCGCAAATGCTTGCCAAATCCCTACAGAAAGCACAAAGATGAGTTTAAAATTGACTTACTAGTTTTCTTCAGGATTTTGGTCACAATGGTCATGTTATGCCCTGCATATCTAGTCCCATCATTTTCATTCCCATGAATATACGGATCCCCCTTTTTTGTCTTTTTCTGTTAGTTTTCCCTTTGCTTTTTGTCTTTTGTTTTGGTGACTTCAGGAGTTCGGGTTTCTGAGTTCCCAAGGTAGATTTTTGCTTGTCTCCTTTTCTTTGTTCAAGAGTCTAGGTTCCTAGGTTCCCGAGTTCATTTTGGTTCTTGTTTTTTTGTCTTGACTCGAAGGTTCAGGTCTCTGAAGTTCTAAGTCATTTTTCTATTTTCCTGTTCGGAATTTCGGGTTACCGAACTCCCGAGCTCTCTTTTTTTTTGGTTTGTAGCATCTCTTTGGAACTCTGAATTCCCAAAGTGTTTCTTTGCCTTTTGGTTTTCGCCTCAAAAGTTTGGATTCCCGAACTCCCAGGTTGTTATTTCGGTTTGTTCTTCGAAAACTCGGGTTCCCGGGGTTCCGAGCTCATCATCTGTTATACCACTTCAGAAACCCAGGTTCCTGAATTCCCGAAATGCATTTATTGTAGTGTTGGATTAGGGTATAAATAGGACTGGAGGTCATTTTGGACGTCATTTGTGCACTCACTCTTATGAATCCAGATCTCTGACCTCACGATCTTGAACTCCTACACGCTTGATCCGACGACTTCTCTATTTTTCATGCCAAGTAGGTGGATTTCTCACCTCCTTCATGCGGATTTTTGTGTCCTAGGTATATTTTTGTTTGGTTTAGTTTAGATTTCTTGTTTTTTCTTGTCTTGCATGTTTTTCTTGTATTTTTCTATTTTGCCCTAACCTCAAAAACTTGGGTTCCCGAGATTCCGAGTTAGGGGTTTTCTTGTTGTCTTATCATTTTAAAAACTCGGGTTCCTGAGTCCCCAAAATGATAGTCTCTTTATTTCCTTGTTTGTTTTCTTTTCCCCAACTTTGGCAACCCGAGTTCCCGAGTTCCCGAAATTGGGGTCGTTGGTTTTTTTTCCACCAATTCGGAAACCCAGGTTCCCAAGTTCCTGAAATTATGGTTTTGTTGGTTTTGGGTATTTGTTTGAACCAATTCAGAAACTCGGGTTCCTGAGTTCTCGAATTGGTTTCTCTTTTGTCTGTTTGTTCGATTTGGAACCCCGTAGTCCTAGGGTCCCGAACCTTTTTCTGCTTCATCTTTGTAGTTTACCGAGACTTCGGTTCTCTGAAGTTTTGTGTTGTGTGTTACAGTCCAACCCCGAAACTTTGGGACCCTAAAGTCTCAGGTTTGTTTCCCTAGTCAATAGTTTGACCACTTCAGAAACCTGGGTTCCTAAGTTCTCGAAGTGGTTCCCTTTTTGTGTTTTTGGTGAGTTGGGTATCTCGGGTTCCCAGGGTTCCGACTTTTTTGGTCCTATATAGGGGCCTGCACTTGTAGGAAGGCTTATAGCCTAGAGCACACTGCTCAATCACAAAAGGAGCCTCACTGACTACATATAAATCCAGACTACAATCTGGAGAAGTGTTGAACTGCAAAAGATAGCATCTCCTATACCATAATACAGTTTTGATTAAGCTTTGTTTGTTCCGATCTGAAACCCTAAACCCTTTACCAGAATAATCCTTATAGAAATATCTCTGGTATGTAATCTCTCTGATATATTTCGCATTATATCACATCCACATATCCATTACCATATCGATATCAAAATGATCTAATCCAACTGACCTGTATACCCTATACAACTTATCATGCCTTATGTCGGCTTACAAAGATAATTACAATATCAATATACATGTCAGCTAGATAACATAAATACATGAATATCAAAAACAATTGTCGATGTCAGATCCAAGAGATGTCGGCCTCCAATACCGATAACCTTTTTCTTAACCATGTCGGCCTGCATTGTCGGTAACAAAAGAAATCCTTCTATCTTGTCGGTGTCGGTGCAATGTTTGTGAAGTGCCTGCTGGTACACAACTGAACCAAAACATGAAATCGGAACAAGACACCATGTTGCCATCAATGATAACATAGTGAAACCAACCAATTGAGTGTCAAATGCCAACAGTTGTAGCGGTTCAAACTCAATCTATTCAGGACATGGTTAAATCAGAGACTAAGGACAAAAGGTTGATTGAGATGTCTGTAGGTGTTTTACGAAAATTGGTATCGAAACTGCAATTAAATCCAAATTCCAACCCCTCTCGCAAGCTTCTACAGTTAATCAACAATACCAATACTAATTTTGAATCATTGGAGAAGGCAACCACCAATAAAGTACTGGACAAATTCAAGGAGGTGTGTATGCAGACATTTCGGAAGATGATTGAAAATGACAGAGTTAGATTGAACAAAGGACTGCAGACCATCTCTAAGGCATTGAGTGAAGGAGAAAAGATATATAAGTCATGCCTTATACTGCCCAAATTCATATCAGATATAGACAAGCAAATCAGTGTTTTCCAGGGCAAGCTTCATAATATATCTCAGTCATTTGATTCCAATGTAGCCCTTGCCAGTAGCATAGAAGCACAGGTGATGGCTCTAATCGATCAAGTTTTGAGCCTAAACTCAGAAAAGGATAGGATACTCAGGCAGGTTGGTGAACTCTGAAACCTTATTTCTCCTTGGATGGACACCATAATGAGCAACAAAGTTGATTGCATGAAGACAATGGCACAACCAATTCCAACTGAATTGAAAGATGTGAAGATATATGCTTATGTTTTTAGTGCCTTCATTACAGTTTTGGACAACTTGAAGAATGGGTGGGACACACATAGGATTTTTGAAAAACATTTTTGTAGATATCTTCAAGTATGTATAGAATATCTAGCATGTATCCTTGTATATAAGTTTTTCAACAGCACCCCATCTTTGGCATTGCTGACAAAGGAGAAGAGTAGAGTGAAAAATGTATAGAGGATGATACAAGTTTTTGGTTTTTGAGTTTTTGGTATGAGGGGGAGCCTTAGAAATTTGTATCTGACATACAAGTTTAAACACAGTCATTTTTTGATAGTTCTGATACTTAATATAAGTACAGATCCAATAGCCAACAAGATGAGAGGATGGGGGTGAATCATACAAACTTAATCATCCATAAAAACATCAGATTCAACCTCGGTAACATATATATCAGTCATATAACCAAAAACTGTCAAACATGCAAACTCAAAAGCATATGAACAATATAATCCTCATAACACCAGATTTAACATGGAAACCCAAATAGGGAAAAACCACTGTGGGATTTCGGACCCACTAAGAAATATACTCTTCTAGAGTATGCTCGGTTAAAAGCAAATCTTGTTAAAGATTACAAACACATTGCTAGATGTGACCCGGTTAAGGGATTTCCCTCAGATCTGTTAGGATCTTCACTTTGTTAGAAGTGACCTTATCAAATGATTTCAAACACTCAATCAGAATGTCACCTTGTTAGAGGATTTACATATAAGATTGTTAAGTCCACTCGGTTAAGAGATTTCCTATCACTTTCACAAAATAACAGTAATACAATCTGTCTGCAACTTCACATCTAAAATGCTAAAGCAGATTCCTATTTGTTCAATACAATCTAGACATAGAACTAATATTGTCTATCTGTTGGGCATCAATACTCTATTATTCTAACAGGTCTTCAAGCTTTTGTGCTCGGTTATCACTATGTAGCATCCCTATGCATACACTTGCCCGCATACATTGTTTATCAACAGTTTCATATTTATAAACAATCTTCTAACTGCTTAATCTCATTGATCACATTTCCCATGATCAATCATAGCCATCAGATCTTCAATCTTGTCCAGGTTCATTGTATCTTTTGATCTGAAAATGTTTTACCCCGCCTTGGAACTTGCACATTCACCTTGGAACTTGTGTTACGGTAATGCGGTTCAATCTGAGCTGTAGATCTTCTTGCCGACTTTCCATTGCCTTAGATTCACTTAACACACTTCTTCCACGGCTTGCCAATCATTGATCCGCTCCAGCTCATTAGCTTCTTTCATTAAATATCACATGTAAATATTTAATGCATTCTATTATAGCTCGGTTACAACTCAGTGAATACTAAACTTCACTCGATAGACATTCTGTCTTCATTAACCGACTGCGATAACCTTAGGGTTTACCGACTAGGTTCCTTAGGGTTTACCGACTAGGTTCTTTGCTTGATAACATAGTATAGTATTAATCTTTACATTTTACAGCATATGTATGATGTTAAAACAATCTAAAACATCAAGATCTCATCATTGCCTAACTCGGTAGTAGTTGCCAATTGAATATCTTATCCCCTTATTCATCATATTCTTTCCTGTGTCTTTACCGACTTCTTTATAATCTTCATATCATACTTCTCAAGATATGGCAACATCATACTGATTTAGAAAATCAATTTCTTGACATCAATGACAAAATATTAATATCAAGATAGTAAAACATCTTTAATCAGTTATGTCCATAATCATCAACAACCTTCTCAATATCCTTATTGAAATGTCAACAATCTCTCATTGTCTGTTATAATGTAATATTGCCAACAATCTCCCCCTTTGGCATTGATGGCAAAAACAATTGATTTGACCTTTAAAAGATTCGGATTGCTGTGATTCTGAAATGCTTGAAATGCTCTCCCCCATACATTAGACTTCTCTTCTATTTCAGTCTTTATTTCAATCTGTAGTCTTCTAGTCTTCTCTCAGTCTTCTCCCATATATTCTCAGTCTTCTCCTCCTTAGGTCTTCTCTCCCTTAGGTAGGTCTTCTCCCCCTGGGTAGGTCTTCTCCCCCTTTGACAACAATGCCAAAAAGAAAAAGAACTAAAACATAATTTCTTTTCGTAAGAAGTTAATGCCTGCTGTTGTGTATCAACTGAGTCTCGGTCAGAGCATTTGTTTACAATTCTTGTTCCCTGTATCATTCTTTGTATTATTCCAGTATTAATTCCAGTACACTTTCAGAAAAACATTCTAAAGTGTATCACTTCAGCATCAACTCCCCAAAAGATATTCAATAGAGTCATTGAAGTGATGCTTTCACCGAACTCGGTCAGTGAGTAAAAGATAGGGGTAGGACCCCTAACTTACTTCTGAGATATTCAAAAGTGTCCTTTGGTAGTGGCTTGGTGAAGATATCAGCTATTTGCTCCTTTGTGTTAACATATTCCAACAACACTTTCTTCTCTTGAGCTTCTTCTCTAAGATAATGATATCTGATAGATATGTGCTTTGTCTTAGAGTGCATAACAGGGTTCTTTGAAATATTAATGGCACTAGTATTGTCACAGAATATAGTTACTAGCTCGGTAACTTTCTCATTTATACCTTCCAACAGTTGTTTGATCCATGCAATGTTGGTACAATTCAGTGCTGCTGCAACATATTCAGCTTTGGCTGTTGACTGAGAAACACATCCTTGTTTCTTGCTAAGCCAATTCACTAGTCTTTCTCCTAAGAAGAAAGCTCCTCCACTTGCACTTTTTCTGTCATCAATGTTGCCTGCCCAATCAACATCAGTATAAACTTTTAAATCAAAATCATTTCCTTTCTGATATACTAAGCCATAATCTTCAGTGCCTTTTAAGTATCTAAAAATTCTTTTGATTGTCGTCATGTGTATTTCCTTAGGATCTGTAGAGAATCTTGCAACAATACCTACTGCATGTGCTATATCTGGCCTATTGTGAACAACATATTATAGTTTTCCAATCATGGATTGGTAGAGTGTCTCATCAATAGATGCAGATTCATCATTCTTTGATAGTTTACAATTGGTAGTCATAGGAGTACTTACTGGTTTTGAATCCTCCATTCCAAATTTCTTCAAGATTTCCTTTATGTACTTGGATTGAGTAATGAAAATCTCATTTTTCATTTGCAGTATCTGTAAGCCTATAAAATACTTTATCTCACCAATTAATGACATCTCAAATTCTTTGCTCATTTCATTTCCAAAGTTCTTGCATAAAGAGTCATTTCCACAAAATATAATATCATCAACAAATATGGTTGAGATTAGTATTCCATTTTCATCATTCTTCATGTACATGTTGATGTTCTCACTTGTCCTTATAAAACAAATCTTAATCAAATAAGAGTGCAATCTCTCATTCCATGCTCTAGGTGCTTGTTTCAGACCATATAAAGCTTTGTTCAATTTACATACCTGATCTTTATTATTGTCTTCAACTAATCCTTCAAGTTGTTAAATGAAAACTTCTTCTTCTAATATTCCATTCAGAAATGCAGATTTGACATCCATTTGATATACCTTGAAGTTCTTGAAAGTAGCATATGCCAACAATGTTCTTACTCCTTCAAGTCTAGCAACAGGTGCAAAAGTCTCACCATAATCAATTCCTTCTTCTTGGGTATAACCTTTGCAAACTAATCTTGCTTTGTTCCGAATGACCTCACCTTTTTCATTTAGCTTGTTTCTGAAGATCCACTTTGCACCGATACATTTTTGACCTTCAGTCTTGGGACCAGTGTCCATGTGTCATTCTTCTTGATTTGATCAATCTCTTCTATCATAGCATTTATCCAATCTTCAATGTTAAATGCCTCTTTCACTATTCTCGGTTCAAATTCAAATATCAAACATGTGTTTTGTCTCAGTTTGTTCCTTGTCATCACTGGATCATCCTTATCTCCTATAATCTGACTTGGTGCATGGTGCCTTCTAACATACTTGGCTAATACAGGCTCGGTAGGCTCTGTATGATCTTCTTCATCACTTGGTAACTAGATATTTTCTTCATTTTCTTCAACAGTTATCTTGGTAGGACTTCTCGGTTGCACATAGACAAATTCATCATAGTCTTCTAGTTCTTTGGAATTTCCTTCATCATTTCTTTCTGCAAATTCATCAGTTTTCACATTTGCAGTTTCTACTATTTTGTTAGATGATTTGATCACACATTTAAATGCTTTGCTTCTAGAAGAATATCCTATAAATGTTCCTTCTTCACTTTTCTGATCAAACTTGCCATTTCTATCATCTTTATGAACATAGCATTTACTTCCAAAGATCTTGAAATAACTTACATTAGGTTTCTTGTCATACCAGATTTCATAAGGTGTCTTCAAAGTACCTTTTTTCAATTGAACTCGGTTTAAGGTGTAAATAGCTGTGCTTATTGCTTCTCTCCAAAATGTTTGTGGAACCTTCTTCTCAATCATTAGTGTTCTAGCACAATCCACAATAGATCTGTTCCTTCTTTTAGCTATTCCATTCTATTGTGGAGTTCTCGATGTAGAGACTTGTCTTTTTATACCATGATCATTGCAAAATAGGTTGAACTCATCAGATGTAAAATCTCCTCCTCTATCTGATCTAAGACATTTCAGTTGTCTTCCTGTTTCATTTTCAACTCTTGCCTTGTACCATTTAAACATTTGAAAAGCTTCTAATTTTTCTTTTAAAAACATTACTGACATCATCCTTGAATAATCATCCACAAATAATATGAAATACTTATCACCATAATAACTTTGAACTTTCATAGGACCACAAAGATCAGTGTGCACAAGATCTAAAATTCCCTTAGAAATGTAGGACTTACTTGTAAAGCTAGATCTTGTCATCTTACCCATCTGGCATCCTCGGCACATAGCATTCTCAAGTTTTTCAAGACTTGGTAGGCCTCTTACTCGATGCTTCTTACTTATTTTGATCAGATTATCAAAATTAACATGACAAAACCTTTTATGCTATAACCATGTATTATCAATCTTTGCATGCAAATACTTATTGTGAGTTGAGTCAAGGTGAAATGTATTCCCTTTTGTTTGTGTCCCAGTAGCAGCTAACTTTCCATTCTTGTCATTAACTTTGACAATTCCTTTCTGAAATTCTATTCGGTAACCTGTGTTGTTTAGTTGTGCTACACTCAACAAATTATATTTCAAACCTTCAACCCAATAAACATCATTGCATCTTGCATTATCAAGAAGTGTTATTGATCCTTTACCTCTTACTGGACATGGTGTATCATTACCAAATCTAACATAGCCTCCATCATAATCTTCTAACATAACAAACTTGTGTTTATCTCCTGTCATATGATGTGAGCATCCACTGTCTATAATCCAAGAATCATTAGTGTTTATGTGAGATATTAGGGCTTTTTCTTCATACCTTTCTTCATCTGATCCATCCTTGATAGCCACATAAACAACTTCCTCTGTATCAGTCTCATCGGATTTATCATCGTCAGATTCCTCATCAACAATTAAGCATGTCTTTCTATCTCTTCTCTGAAGTCTCGGTGTCCTCTGTAATGATTATCTTTTTGTCTATCATCTCGGTAATCTCTCTTTTTAGTGAAATCTTTGTCAGGACAGTTAGAAGCCATATGTCCAATCTTATCACAATTGAAACATTTCAAAGGTAGTTTTCCTTTATACTTACCTTTGCCTCTCGGTAACCTTTTGGCCAATAGTGCTTCAAACACTTCTTGCTTTCTGATTTCTTCATACAGTTTGTGTACCTCCTCCATGTTCTTCCAAAATCTTTCACTTGCTCCACTGTGATCTCCTTCAGAGTACTTCTACTTTCTTTCATTGTAATCATTAGATTCATTCAAATGAAAAGAACTAAATGCAGATTCAACTTTATTTACCGATGACCCACTGTTATCAATAGTAGCATCCAAGGAAACTGGCATATCAGGTAGAGACCTCAATTCATTGATTGCAGAGACTTGAATTGCATAGGCAGGTAGAAGGGTTCTTAACAACTTACTTGTCACATCCTTTTTTTCAATAGTTCCTCCTGCTCCTTTGATTTGATTTACAATCTCCTTTAGTCTTGTACTGTACTGGGTTATGTTCTCACCTTCATTCATCCTCATAGATTCAATTTGTCCTCTTAAACTATCTACTTTTGCTCTTTAAACATGTTCATCTCCTCCATATATAGATATGAGCTTAGTCCACATTGCCTTTGCATCATTGCAGCCTTCTAGATCATTAAACTTAGAATCGGTCAATAAAGATGTTATTTCAATCATTGTTTGAATATGTTCTTGCTTCGCCTTTATCTCTTCCATAGTCAATGGATAGGTGCTCGGTGCAACAAAATCATTCTCCAGATAGTATATAGCATATTCTCCAACTCCTGATAGATGTAGCTTCATCATTTTCTGCCATGTAGAGAAACTTGACTTATTCAGCTTAGATGCATCCCTATTATACATCTTTGGATCTTTAACTCAAGTGCCTTTAAACTTTCCTTTCGGAGTCTAAAGATCTGATACCAATTGATAGTTCTGGTACTTAATATAAGTAAAGATCCAATAGCCAACAAGATGAGAGGGGGGGGGTGAATCATACAAACTTAATCATCCATAAAAACATCAGATTCAACCTCGGTAACATATATATCAGTCATATAACCAAAAACTGTCAAACATGCAAACTCAAAAGCATATGAACAATATAATCCTCATAACACCAGATTTAACGTGGAAACCCAAATAGGGAAAAACCACTGTGGGATTTCGGACCCACTAAGAAATATACTCTTCTAGAGTATGCTCGGTTAAAAGCTATGTCTAGATTGTATTGAACAAATAGGAATCTGCTTTAGCATTTTAGATGTGAAGTTGCAGACAGATTGTATTACTGTTATTTTGTGAAAGTGACAGGAAATCTCTTAACTGAGTGGACTTAACAGTCTTATATGTAAATCCTCTAACAAGGTGACATTCTGATTGAGTGTTTGAAATCATTTGACAAGGTCACTTCTAACAAAGTGAAGATCCTAACAGATCTGAGGGAAATCCCTTAACCGGGTCACATCTAGCAATGTGTTTGTAATCTTTAACAAGATTTAGAACTAATCTTGTTTATCTGCTGGGCATCAATACTCTATTATCCTAACAGGTCTTCAAGCTTTTGTGGTTGGTTATCACTATGTAGATTGTTGGCAATTGACACTCATCTGATGGATTCTAGTACATGGATAATGGAATAGAGTTATCATTGATGGCAATTCTCCTCCGAAATTCTATCTGTTAGTCATGGATTTTGGTAATCGGTAGAGGAAGCGATCTAGTTTTTTGTCACTGGTATTATAGGATAAGTAAAGTACTTTTTGGTTCAAAATATTTGCAATGATTGCAATGGTGAGATTCATGCATGGGATGATAGGTCCATCATATAGAAATCATTTAGACATCATTTGGTTGATCCGCATATGTTTTTATGATCCAATCTAAACCGACACCCGGTTACATGTTACATTGCATATTATGGTTCGACAACTTGATGAATGTTTTATTTTGTGATTGTGGATATATATGACCAATGTAGAAGATCTTTTTATGGTATGTTATGAGTGAGTGGTGATAGAGAAACCTATTTGGCACAGTCTCACGTGCGCATTCTTGATCTAGTAGTTAACTAAGAAGCAGAACAGAGCAGAGTTGCAAAGGTGTTACAATCAAACTTTTTGCATTTAACCAAAACTCATCCAGGCATTGTTTGATGTTATTTTGGAGTTCAATCATTGTAGTTATAATTGTAAATGATTTGTAAGTCAGTGAGACTTTCATATTGTAATTAAACCTTTGGTTCTAGGCAGTGTGCTTGAATGCATGTGCATTCCCCTTATGTAATATTTATGTACTCCTAATTACAGTATATGAATATTGTGGGTTCCAATCCCACTATGATTTTTCCCTTTCCGGGTTTTCACGTAAAAATCCTAGTGTTATGACTGTGGTTGATTATCTTGTGTTTCTGCATTTTACTTTCTTGCATTTTCTTCTGGTGACCTGAGAATAAGTTTGGAAATTTATTTATCGGTAGAACATTGAATCGCCCCTCCTCTCAGTGTTCCTTGATTTCAATACTCTCCAACCTTCACTTTTCCCTTTTCATCTACTTTGTTCTTGTCTGCTGGAGCATTCTTGCTTCTGCGGTATTTTGCAATATGACTGGATTTGTTGCAAGTATAGAAAATAATGTTGTTTCTCTGATTAGGCCTAAAATTACCTTTGATTTCCCTTTGATCTGCATTGGTTAGCAATATGTGCAGAGCATCTTACATTTTTCCTATTTATCATACTTTTGCATTCAACTGACTTATGACCATATTTATTGCAATTGAAACATTGATAGGAGAATGATGTAGTATTCTAATTAGCTCTATTTCTACATTGACTTGCCATATGACCAACTTTATTGCAAACAAAACATTTACCATTGAATTTATAAGAATTAGGTTGTCTTACCAGAGATCTCTTGTTCTTCTGATGATTGCTTTGACCAGATCCAGATCTTTCTCCTTTCTCAAATCCAAGTCCTACCATAACGCTTTTGTTCTTTGAACTTTTCAGCATCTTATCTATCTTGGTCGAGCTAGCATCGAATTTTTATTTGTACTCATTAGTAGTGGAAAGTTGCTCTCAAAATTATGATTTGTATTTCAAGATCTTGCTCATTATTTGAGGACTGCATCAATTCAAGCTTCAGCAGGTCATTCTCATGATTAAATCTACAACATTCATCAGATCTATCCTTCAATGACTAAGTCAGACTTTCTTCATTCTTCTTCCTGTCTTCAATCTCCTTTGTCAGCTTCATCACAATGGATTGCATTTAATTTTTCAGGACTGCATTATCTCTAGAAAGTTTTTCATATTCATCTATCGTGTCTTGATTAGAAATGCATTGCTCTTCTTTCTCCTTAAGTTTGTCCATCAACTCCTTTCTCTTCTCTCTGGATGTGTTCAGTTGAACTTTTTATGACTCAATGAAATTTTCTGCATCACTCAAATTTCTTCTCATATCACTTGTTTCTTTCCTTGTTGCATCTAGGTCTTCAAGTGCCACAATAAGTTGTCTCTGCAAACCGAAGTCCATTGATTCAATCTTCTGGATCTTTCTCAAGTTGTTAGGCTTCCTTAGAGGAACTAAGCTTTGATACCAATTGTTGGAATCAATGAACACTGAGAGGGGGTTGAATTAGTGTTTTGCAATTAACAACTTTCTTTAACTGATCCTTTAACCACTAGATATAGATGAGTAAAAGCAAAGTGCAAAAAATAAATACAAACAAGTAAAAAAACATAACACTGGAATTTTAATGTGGAAACCCAGAAAAGGAAAAACCACGGTGGGATTGGAACCCACAATATTATAATATTGTGATCAGGAGTATAATAATATTACAAGAGGGGAATGCACATGCATTCAGGCACACTGCCTAAAGCTCATTGCTCAATTACAAAAAGGGCTACAACCCGAAGGAAGGCTCACTACCTTAAAAGTGATTACAAATGATAACAAGAATGACTGAACTAGAGAATAGCATCTGCATATGCCAAATTGTAGTTCTAGTTAAGCGCAAAAGGTCTTCTTCGTATGTTCTATCTCTCTGCTATGTTCTATTGCTCTGTCATATATCGGAGCACAAAAACTTTCAATCACACACATAAAAATTTGCACAATCGCTCATACATTCTTCACTCACTCACATCTCATCACAACACATGCTAAAATGCTCAAATGAATAGGTCTTATATATCCGCACAAACAAAATAAATCAATTCCCATGTCGGCTACCAAAAACCACATAACACGCAACATGAAACATGTAACCATAAGTCGGCTCAATCCAAATATCAATCCATATGCAGACCCAAACAACTTGATAATAAGCTTCACACACGTCACCTCAATCACCTCGAACTCGAAACCAATCGCAAAAATCATCCCAAAGATTTCACACTATACGTTACATCAAAATAGCTCTTTTCTTCCTAAATTACTGGATACCGAATCTTCTAACTTGCTTGAGATTCAATACTAGAGGCTAGGACTACGAATAAAGTTGCCTCAAATATCTAACCATCTAACTCTTTCACCACAAACAAAACTATGCAACCAAAATGGAGATCTATACAATGTACCCATACTCTGTATTCCACCTTCCAGACTTAAGCATAGATGAATATTACAACTTCCAATAGAACAAATCTGCATATACCGAATGTGATCTCTAATCTAAGTTGCCATCAATGACAACCTCAGAATAATATTCAAGCATTAATCTTCACTTGTATAGTGTCTCTTGCCAATACCCCTTGCGGGACAGCGAGATCCCTATTTTCTTCACCTTTAGCTACCATGTGAGGTTAATTTTCTATCTCTTCATGTTCTACGAGATAGCAGGTCTTCATTTCCCCTTCACACCTTTGTTATCCGGCAAGACGACTCTATGCCTCATATTTTTCTTGCGGGATATCGGGGAAGCCAATATATATTATTCCCCCTGTCCCAAATCATCTTTCCTGAGCCACCTTTATCCTTGTGGGATAAGCCTTCCTTTGTCTTCTCAGAACATCTCGCTAACCTGTAGGATAGCCATCTTAAGTTACAATTTGCACATTAGAAATGAAACACTCTCCACTCATGTCCCTGCTTTAATCGCTACGAGATAGCAAGGGCCACTAATTTCTTTACTCCCATCATCCCACACCTTACTTTGCTTGGCCATTTGACTCTTGCAGGATAAGGATATCATAATCATTTTCCATATCTCACTACCCCATGACCAACTCTCCTTCCAGGGTAAGCTTTCCTATTATACTTCAAGGTACCCCGTCTTCCCGCAAAGCACCCTGGCTCTTTATTCTTCCTTCTCTTTCAGCGGGCTACAGAGCCTCTTAATCCCTTTGATGATGTTGACATCCCACTAGCCCGCAGGTACAATATTTACTCCTTATGTTTCCTGTGGGGTGAGGCTATTCTTGTCCTAGCAACTCATCATGTTATCCCACAAGCATTGAATCACTATACACAGCCACCATGCGGGATATGAATCTTTCAATACCGACACACATCCCGCTAACCCGCATGCAAAAATCTTCACCACAAAGGCCTTCTGGGGTAACTTGCCTTCAATTCTACGAATCCTCCGCCATCTCGCATCGTTTGAAAAACTACAAAGAGAAACCTGCCACGTAAGAATTAAAAGCTCCAAAGCACTAACCCCGCTCCCTCGTGACAACCTAACACATGGTGGCAGCACTTAAGTGATTTTGTAAGCACATGACCACTAATGAAGGGTCATGGGGTCATGGCCTTAGGATCGTAAGGGGACTTAAAACTTAGGAATTTTGACAACGACAAAGGATTTTATGGAAAGATAAATCGCCACCCTTAGTAGTCAATTAAATACATTGAGTCCTAAGAGCTGGTAATCCTATGATGTAAAATCCTTCCGAGAGCAACTTAAAAAATCTTAACCCATTATAGGCGGTCAACGACAAAAAAGAAAAGAGGAGGGTTTTAAGAAATCAAGATGAAAAAAATAAATCACTCGGTAAACCCTTGATAAACCCTAGCTCTCAAGACTGCAAAGGACAATAGAAATAAGGAGAAAAAGAAAAAAAAATTGCCACTCCTAATAGAGTCATTGTGGCTTAGCCACAGTGAGTGGTGCTTAGAATAATGTGTTGGCATTAACTTATCAATTCTAAGGTTGTAACTTAAATATAATCCAGTTACTTTCCTAATTTATGATATTTTTTGTTATCTAGTACATATGATATCCTTATCATGTGAAATTACTACCAAAAGTCATCATTTATCAATTATAGGCTTGTTGCTCATATATAAGCAAGATACTTTCCTAATTTGTGATATCTATTATTATCTAGCACATGTGATATCCTTATGATGTGAAATTAGTACCAAAAGTGAGTCTACAAGTCTAAAAATTTGAAGAATAATTAGCAACATCAAATCATCATCAACCATTGATCATTATGATGGAAGCTTTAAGGAATTTTGGAGGATTATAGAGAATTACTGAATGTTGATTGTCGTGTACCTCTCTCTAAGGGTTTGGTATGATTTCATGTCATTCTTACATTTCTATAATTAGCTTCAGATCTAAGTTTTTATCATTGATCTATGTGATTCATGTATTCCTTGAGTTGATAAATGCATAATCTTTGATTTACTCATTGAGGGTTCGCTCTAACACACTTGAGTAGGGCTCTTATTTATGTTTATGTACTTATTTTCTCATCACAATCTTGGCATACTTAAGGTTCAAAGAACACACTATTATTTTCAGATCCAACTTGGCTATCTATGGAGGTGGAAATCACTAAAATAGTGACTTGACTAAGGCAAGCCCCTATATAGCCACAAAACCATCTCTCTCTTTTGTAAGTTCCAAAATAGTTCTTTGCAAATTTTTGGAGACACGAGGGTACTCAGGACTCATAAATAGTGTTTCTCGAGAAATTTCCTTATAAAATGACAATGTCCTCAAGTTAGGGGCGCCTAGTGCCAATGACCTCATTGTTTGGCTTGAAACTTGGTGGGAAGGTAGTTTAGAGGTTCCTAATATCATATCTACTCTCCAAATTTAGCATGGTACCTATTAGTAATATGGTTCCTAGCCATAGTGACGAGTCATTTTGATCTCTTCTTTCTATCACATGCACATTTATGCATCACTATTCTAGAATTATTCTTTCTCGTATCTTACAGTTTATCTATCTGGTTGTATTAGTTTAGGTTCAAATTCATACAAGCTTTAAGACCTAATTTTATTGCATCTATATCAATCGATAAATTGTTCAAGAAACAAAGGAATAAAACCTAGGGATTGTTTGAATCTCTTTGAGTAAGAGTTAGTTATACATACACCCCTTTGTCATTTGTATTCTAGTTTTCAATGGAATAGGTTTGGTCCTAGTTGAATTGATAGCTAGAGTTATCCATCTCTTTTTCATCATAAATAACAATCATTTTAAAAAGATATCTACATGATGATAAAATGAGCATTAGTACCAACAAGACAAGCCTATATTGGGACTTTATATAATTTATATGTTAGCCCTATGAGTAATGAATATAAGACTTCCATGGTTCTTGAGACTAATTATAAGTTTCCTACTAGAGGAAAATATGAAGGCTGCAAATATTTATCACATATGAAGCTCAAATATGTCTATCTTCAGGGTATTGAAAATGTGAACCATGTTGTCATAGTGTGCACTAGACCATTAATTATTCATTCAATGATAGTTTTTAGTAGGGACAGTGTTTTATGTGTTGCTTTTGGATTTGATTGTGTGAATGTTTTTTCATCAATGTTTCGAATCACACTCCATGATCCATCATTTTTCTCCTTATGATCTCTATCTCATCTTGATGATGGATCACAAAGTATGATCCAAAATGTTGATGCAAAAACATTCACACGATCAAATCCAGAAGCAACACATATTGTTTCATGGATTGTGAAAATCCAATAGCTTTAAGGGACATAGTTGATAGTGATAAAAGAAAATTTATCGATTGCAAAAGGGTGTCTCGGGTGAAGTTCAAATTTGAGGGTATTTAGGATGTTCAAGCTAAGAGATATTGATACATAGGAAAATATTGTAGATGATTTATGTGAAACTTGTTGATTAACCCCATAGTAGATCAAAGATCACTTGTAACTAAAAAATCTTCCACACAAGAGAGAAGCAATAAAAATTCTATGAAATCAAAGGATCTACTAGATGTAAAATTAAATTAGTATGATATAAAATGAAGAAAACTTTGTTATAAAGATAAGAATGAAACCATAAGACATACTAAGATCATGAGAAGTGTCTTAATCCTATGATATGAGATTCAATAAGTAAATAATATAAGTATTCTTAAGTATGTAAGTGTGAATAGGACATAATAAGTAACTAATTAGATAATATACCATGTTTACATCAACACACCCTTAAGTGAAAATTATGGAGTATGATAAAATTAAAAAGATGATTGAATGCATAGATAGATGAATCTTAAATGTAAGGCCACATTGAGAAAAGGAGGAAAATCATAGGAAAAAACCCCTCTCCAAAAGAAAAAAAATGCAAACAAATATATACAAGTGCAAGAAGGAATGACGACTCAACATGAACCCAAAATGACTAATTTTACCAATGTACAATAGATGTTCTCCTTATAGAAGAGTAACATAGAGATTATGTATTATCCCACAATGTATAATCTATTGCAATGATGACCTGTATGACTAACAAAGGATGATGATGAAGATCCATGAATGTAGAATAACATTTCTCCTCTTTGGAAGAAACAATACCAAGAATAGATGCAAGATGTTTGATAATATTTTCCGTTGATGTCTCTAAAATATGTTAAGGTATTTTCATGTTAGTATCAGATGTCACAATCAAATCAAATATCAACCCAACAAATGAATAAGGTGATAAACTGAGATCATTTACAAATGAATGAAGAACAAGATTCAAAGATAAAGATGGCATGATAATCATGATTATAAGCATGATAATATGGATGTCCTCAAATTTGTTTGTTAAATTTGTAAGATGGGACTCACCAAATAAACCTACAATTTTTATCAAGTACTATTTTTTATATATCAAATTTGAAATATTATGATGTACTTGTTGCAAAGAATGACTTGAATTGACAATATATTCACATGTGATCTTGATGTATGTCATTTAACTATAGTACTCAACCCATGGTAATTTATCCACACAAGAAGTGTAAATATGAACACCTAAAGATGAAGCTACCAATGTTAGAATACAAGAATCATTAGTCTTAGGATATTGACTCAAAATAATGAAGATGAAGCCTTTGAATATAGATTAGGATTCTTATAAGCCAAATAATCAATGAAAATTTCTATAGGAGGAGAAGGGGCATTAGGTCAAGCCTCATTGCCATTACAACTATCAAGACCTACAAAAAAAATTAAGATATTTTTGATATCATCATTATATAGTATATTGTTGCAATCATGAAGGGGTCGAAGGATGTTCATAACATGATCATTTAGGAATAGAAAATATTCATGTTTCTAAAGATCTCCCAAATTCTAGTCCAAATAGTGTAAGGGAAATCAATATGTGAGATAAAACAATAGTATTAGATCAACATTTCCACTAATGAATATGAGGACGTGATCATTCTTGATATCCCATTCTTTCTTTTGATTAGGTGTAACTTTAGGGACAATACTATAGATATGTGGCAAGAGATGAAACCACCTAAGATGTTTCAAGATTTCATTTTGACAATCCATATAGTAACCTTTATTTAGGGTGATTTTAAAATGTTGAATTACAAAACTCATGATTTATAATTATATACTCCTCATATACAAAATAAAGATCAAAATATGTAAAAATAAAAACCTTTTAGCATAAAAAATGGTCACATATTATGTAAAATATCCAAACTACAAGTCAAAATAGAAAGATTAAATACAAACTAAATTAATTGGTACCAAGGAAAAATTAAAAAAAATAAGTATATATTTGCATAGTTTTCTACCACTTATTTGTTTGTGGAAAATCAACATTTTATGCCCATGTTATGGCCTTTTCTTTAAAACTTCTCTTGTAGTGTTTAACAAAATGCTCTAAAACCTATTGCGCTTGTATGGATTTATAATTTTTTTTCTTCTAAGATCAATGAAGTGGTTTATTTTGTACCAAGATGTGTTGCATGAAATCTCTTATCCAAAAATATCTAATCAAGGAAAGATAATTATAGATCTAGATCTCTGATACTATGTAAGAGTTGTTTATCAATCTCATAATAGCCCAAGGATCATTTGCAACCAAAAAAATATTCCACAACAAGAGAAACAATAGAAATGTTATAAAGTTATAAAATTCATTAGATACACAATATAAAAAAAATAATATATAATAAATAAATAATGACAAGGATGAAATCCAAGGACATAGTAAGATAATGACAAGGTCTTAATCCTATGACATGAGTAACAAGAACTATATGACTAAATTAATCTTAAGTATGAATAGTGAAAGGAAGCTAAGGTGCAGAAAATGTTTCCTAAAACTAATTTAGTGGGAGAGATAACACAAGTTTTCTTAAAAATCTTAAACTGTTACAAAATAGGAAGCACATACAAAAGGAAGAGATATACCACATTCAAATAATTAACAATTAACACAATATATATGTATTGTGGGGAAAACCCTTTGGGAGAAAAACCCTGCACTCCAAAAGATGCCTAATTTATATTATTAAAAAAATCAATAAAAAAACACTATACTTATAGAGCAAGCTTCTCACGGGAGTATCACCAACTAGAGATTCAGAGTTAACTCGATCTAGCTATAATACTCTTACACACAACCTCCATCTAGCACACCTAATATATAGGAGATAGAATACATAAATCTGCCAAATGGTATTACAAAACCATGAGCTAAAACTACCCAAAAAGTGGCACCCAACTTATCTCCATTCCAAGATGTCATGTGATGTGTCAACACACACACCAACACATGTAGCTCTCTTTTACAACTCATTTATGTGTCCAACAGTTTTTTATATTTCCTATTTTAGGAGACCCAACTTCTAGAGGCCATAAATTTTGAACCAAGTGTTTGATTAACAAATCTTTTAAAGCGCTAAAAAGATTTCGACGTGCTCTATCAAGCTATAACCCACTACGTTGCTTACAAACACTTTCAAACCATTTTAGAGCCTTTAAGGCCCTCAGAATTGACTCTAAAACTTCCATTCATGACTTTCAAAAACAAAACTTTAATATATTCAAATCTAGACATGATCTTGCAACAAAAATTTATCAGCATGCTTATCAAGCCAAACTAAAGCTTCTAGAAAAAGTTTGGACTAATCTGTGCTCTATTGGAAACTTACTATAAATAGTAACCCTATGTAAATGCAAGGTTGAGACACCATTTTCCTAACAAATAACACCTAGATAGAAATTAGTTACCTTATATACCATGTTTACACCAACACTCTAAATAAGTCAATGATCATTAGGAAATTTGTAGTAACCCATTTAACTTAATCCAAAAACTCAACTGATTTTTTTTTAAAAAAGAGGACTTATTCATGGATATTATTTATCTTTCTAAGGGGTTGTTGGGGGTAGGTTTCTTTATAAGGCTTACTTGATCAGTACTATATTGACCCAATATCCTAGGACAACTAAGTTCCATTAATCTCTTGAAAAACCAGAATAATTCCTACTCTTTTACTAATAAACCTTCTTGTATATCTCTTTGTTTGAAATTTTCTTTTTTTTTCTATCATCAAGGTAGTTATTGTCAATAAATCATCAATAATATCATCTAAATTTTGATCAAACTGATACAACTATAGTTTTTGTTGCATATAAAAATTTAACTAAAATTGATATCTTAAATGTGACACAATATTTAAATACTTATTTACTCATACTGAACTAATTCTAAATGAATAAATTGGTTTACACCATTTAATTTACTTACTTAATAGTTACTCATATCGAATCTAAATTTAACTATTAAATTTAATTTACTTAGAAATGAAGGTTTCTATAACTCTGAAAATGGCTACTAAAAATATCTTCAATTGTTTGCATATAATTTAATTTGTGTTCAATGATGATGTAATTACTTTCATGCAAAAATAATCTGAAAATAAATAAATAAATTTAAAAACCAAAATATAAAGTTTCTAAATAGTCATTACTTTTTGAAAGCCCTATTTCTAATCATATCGCTTTATTAAGTCTTTTAAAATTAAAATTTTAGAGTTGCAGGAAATGAATAAAACCACATTCAAAATGATTTTTTTATTTATTTTTATTTTTTTTTATTATTTTTTTTTTATCTTATAACTTTTCTCTTAAAATCATATTTACTTTCTATTTCTTTTAATTTATCAATAAGTATTTCTTAAATAGAACTCTTCAATCCAATAATTCATCAACTATGTTTCTTTGTTGGAACCACATAAATATTAATTATCCTTTTTCCTATGTTCATAACTAATTAAATTATTAAATTTAGTAATTTATTAAAAAATCATTTCGGTTAATACTAATTATTTGCATGTTGAATTTTAAACAATATGTTTTAATTAAATTCTCAACTTAGAAAAATCAACCCTTTTCTTTCTTTCGTCTAAATACTGCTATATATATCAAATAATATTAAATGCTCAAATTATACATATTTATATTTAATTATTTTCTGCAATAAATCTAACTTTATTATTATTTTTAAAGTACAATAATTATAATTTAATATATACATATATTGAAATGAAAATATTGGACATGCGCAATAAAATAATATTAATTATTGCTTATAATGTTGATATTTTAAATCATGTATAACTTAAAATATATTTATATACAGATTTTTGTATTTTAAATACTAATATTTATTTGGTACTATAATATTTCATTTATTTTCTTATCTTTAATATTTCATTTATTTTCTTATCTTTATATGCAACTAAATAAAATACCCTTTAGATTTATGTACATTAAAAAAAAATTCTTTTTAAATTAATAATAAATTGAATTGGAAGAATAAGATAAGTGTAAATATTGTTTTATTTTATAAAGCATATTTTTAATTAAAAAGAGAAATAAGAATATTATATAGCAAGATATCATTAGTATGTTTATTATTACTATTTTAATGTTAGAAGATTTTTTTTATTTTTTTTAATTATTTTTTTGGAAGAAATTTCTACAGCAACACATTCACAAGTTTAAAGTTGGAAGAAATTTCCAAAAAAGAAATGTATTCACAAATGTTAAAGGAAATTCTTAAGAGAAATATGTTGAAAGAAAATTACAATTTTATTCACGCAATTCATTTTTTTTCTTATGTTTTTCCCTATTTACCCAAGTAAATATAAACCATTCTCTCCCAGTTTCCAAATGTATTTGCATTCAATAATCCTCCTTAAAATACCCCAAATAAAATTTACATGCATTCAGATCTAACTCAACATGTAATGGATTCAAATAATCCCCTCAAAAATACCAAAGGAAATTGCATGCAATAAAATAAAATTTACTTGCATTCAGATTTTATTCAAACAAACAGGCAAATTTATTACCAAAGGAAATTGCATGCATTCAAATAAAATTTACTTGCATTCAGATTTTATTCAAACAAACAGGCAATTTTATTTAAGGAAGAACCTGGATCCACAAAAGAGATTAAATCCTTCTCTATAAACAGACATATCTATTTTAACACTTTTAACAAAATAATAATACTAGCATCTGAAAATACACAAAAGAAAGAACCTAGATTCACAAAAGAGATCAAATCCTTCTCTGTTGAACCATGCTCATGCTTCCAACTTCCTTTCTTCAAATTTATTCCTCCAACAATTCTGATAGCAATCTCCTCCCCCCCCCCTCAATTTGTAGCACCTATATTCTATATAGATTTCATCAAAGAATCTACTTCCAATATTTAACTTTATTCCATGCTCACAAAATTTCTAAACTATAACTATTCATAAAAATGAAACTCAATAAAATCTCTCCAAAAGGAGTCTGTAAAATACACCCAACATCCTCCTAATTTATAGATTTTGAAGATGTAAATAACTTTCACCATCCGTAAAAATAATTTTCAAAATAAGGAGATTCTTCAATTAATATTTGTAAGAGAATATGCCATAAATAATATTGTAACTCCCTTGTTGTCAATTTATTTATCAAGAATTATTTTTGTAACTCCCTTGTCATAAAATTTCCATGAATTGAGATATTCTTGTCATAGAATAAATTTGTAAAATTCATTCCTTCCAAAATAAATGAATATTATATTCTCCACTTGTCATAGGATGTGCTAATAATAAATTTCCACTTCTAGCATGCCATGTGTCTTGGCCTTCCTCTTTTCTCCTACACCATGTTCTTAAATAAAAATATATGCATTAAAATAAGTATAAGTATTTATCTATTGTTTTAAATTTTAAAATTAATTACTTGCATCTAGTTAATATTATAATGTAAATAATATATATTTAAATATATGTATTTTTGGTTTCTTAGTAAAATTAGTTTTATATATATTAGTCTACTACTATATTTAATCAAGTTTATTATCTAATTTAATGCATTTATAAATTTTTGAGTTTTGCTTGATTTATTGGTTTAATTTTTATATTATTTTTAATTTATTATAAATAAATAATCGATCAATTCCTACCTTATCCAAAATTAATCAAATATGTTTTTTTTTTAATATTCCAAGTAAGAGGGTTATGACAAAATTGGTGGGGGAAAGCTATGATATTGTTTCCCCTAGGTGCTATTTTATGTTTATTTTGTTGACCCCTATGCAATGTATAAAAACAAGTGGGAATTTGTTAAGAAGGTATGTTTTACACCTTATATAATATATTATAATATTCGACCCTTATAGAGAGGGACATTGCATTAGAGAGGAATCTTGAGATTCCCCTTTTAAGATTGATCTTACCATTTGAAATGCCAAATATGACTTGGATGTTAAATTGTCTAAGAGTATATAAGATGCAGTAGTTACACTGTAAAATCACTATGAATGTCCTCTATCATGCATAGAGTGTTTAACGCATCTATACTGTGTGTAAATTGTAACAACGCTTATGAAGGGAGTTACAAAGAAATTAAAGAAATTCATATTTGACCAATTAAATTTAGTGGCATGTTAGAGAATCTTGCAAATTGAGTTGTTTGCACCAAATTGGAGTGTATGGTTTGACTAGGTGAACTCCTTATTTTTAGGGATCAAAGGAGTCTATTTGGAATGTTGTAATTGCACTTGTGGAGTGGGGCACATGGGTTTGGCTAGAGGATTTTGATCAAGGTTAGAGACCTATAATTTGGCAAATTTCCTCATATGGTTTCTCAATTGCCTGTACTTAAGTGTTTGGACATGCTTGCTTGATAGGTTTCTAGAGCATGTCCATGCTATTAGATTCATCTCAGGATCAAGGATACACAATATCAAACCAACATAAATGAAATCTTTCTACAATATAGTCATTCTCTTTGATAGTATATCAAGTAGTGTTATCTTGTTGTTGGGTTTCTTCCCGAAAAAAGATTTTTTAGAGTATATCTTGTGTTCATTTTTGCATGTCATTGATTAACACTTTGTTGTAATAATTTAAATTTTCTAACTTGTTTAGTATACATTTCTCTATTCATCTTCTTTATTTGCTTTTAGTAGATTAGATCATGGACACAATCTAATTCTAGGTCCCAAAATATTTAGAATCTACTTTAATTTTTTTATATAATAACTCAATTTCAAATTTCAACTATCCCTCTTTATCACACCATCTTTGTAGTCAACATCACATTTTTAATCATTTCTTTTCTATCTTTATCATATTAAAATGATTGTAATCAATCTCAACTCATATTAATTTAAGATATAAATTTAATTGATTTTCATCTATTCAAAAGTGTATTTTGTTTCCCTATGATATGTCATAGAATGACACAATTAGGTGATAGGTTGTATTATTCACAAATTGAGTAGATTGTACTCCATAATATAAAAATAAAGTAGACACACCCCATGACGTCCTACCTTGTTTGTTTGTTATTAAGTTATTAATTTAAGAAATGCATGCCGTTTGAAAATTCATTTAAATGTGGATTATTTAATTTTCTCATGTGATAGAATATTCATTGATGGGGAGAGAACTACCACAGGAATATTGAAATTTGAAGAAAACCCAACACTTGTGTTTTTTTAATATTATTTATAGCATGTAAAGTGATGGAAGGTCACCCAACTTGATCAAAGAACAAGGAATAAGCTAAACCCCAAAGTGTGAGATTGTAGAAAACATGTCTTTGTTAACAAGAAAAAGGAAAATAGATTTCTAAATGTTGTATTCTTAAAGGATAGGGCTAGAACAAGGTCATATGAAAAGAAAATTAAATAAGATTTTATCTTATTAATCAAACTAAAATAAATAAATATCTTGTTTATTTAAATCTCATTTATTATTAAAATGGACTTGATTATTATAATTAGAGCTAGGTAAAGGTAAGAGGAGAGAGTGTGGATAGTTATTTTTTATTTCCTTCACAATATAATTTCTATATTCAGAAAGTAGTTATTATATTTAATAAAAAATATGTTAAATGATGAAAAGATTAAAATGTAATTGTTTTTTTTACCAATTTAAATAAAAGTTATATTAGTATAAATATTAGAAATTGTTAAAAAAATATTATAATATATAATGAAAACATATAGATTTTTAGTTCAAATTTGTTTTGTTTTATCTATAATATTTGTTTAGCTTTTATTTGAAGAATTTTTTTTCTTTTATATATAACTTTAAATTTTGCCTCTCAAAAAGTCATTATTTTTATCTTCTTTTTTTATGAATAGCAATCATTTCCATTAATAAAGATAAAGTACACTATTCACAAAAAAAGGTAGGGGGATACAAGACCACCCCTAGGAGTCAAATGGGTAAAGCTCGGAGGATAAAAAAACATGATAACACTATTCTTTATTTTGACAATTCCTTTGCTTTATTTTTATTCCAAAAGGTTTAGTAAATATTATATACTATATATTATTTTCAATTATATGTTTATTACTAAATATTAATTATTTGTCATGTAAATGACTATCAAATATAAGTTAAGCAGTTTTTATGTACACAATCACAACATGGGCCTCCTTGTTACCACCTTAGAATGTCTCTCAACATAATGGACAAATATATTATAAGTACAATATAAGATGAATAATATAATAGGCTCATTAAAGATACGTATTTTAGAGAGTGGGTTTTCAATACCTGAAAAATACACATATTAAATTGTAAATTATTAACTCTTATCATTAATGTAATCTCATTATAATAAAATAAAACATCCTTCACATAAATATTAAAGGTAAATAAATACAAATAAACATTATTAATTAAAATACCCTAAATAAATATCATTTCCCATTTATGGGCCCTTTACATCAATTTATAATTCTATAAATAGGTCAATGATTAAATGGATCCACCTTTCAACGAGCTTTTGGAAGCATAATTTTGATGGTTTATCTTAAGGGAACCCTAGTCTCTCAAGAGGGGGTTGTATGATATGTGACTCTAAATGTTCCTTAATCAAAGCTACCTCTAAGAAGCTATCCCTTCAAACAACTAACAAGGTAGAGGTAGAAGCACTCCTTGGCTTATGCTTGATTAAATATTTCCCCCAAGCAAAGTAATAATTGAAGGCGATTAATTAGTAATAATTCAATATGTTAAAAAAGCGATTATTAAATAATTAGAGACTTAATAGCATTTTGGATAAATATCTTATGATGCTAGATTCTCTCATGGAATTCTTTACTACCCATTTCCTTGGAGAAGACAACATGATGGCAAACAATCTATGAAATAAGGGGAATGATTAAAACCATGGTGTACTAGAACTTGTGTGACCATATGAATGATCCCTAAGAAAGGTGGCATGATCTAGAATTTGCATGACCATATGAATGCAAATCAAGCTTCACTCAAAATTAAAGGGAGGGAGTATGATACATACTTGGTAGGATAGTTGTTATTATTTCACCTCACGTTATATTTTAATACAACTACAACCTCACTCTTTTTCATCAAATTTGTAGTACGTGTGTGGTGATAACAAAGTAGGGTGAAAAAATAGAGGTGACAAAGCTAGGCTTCACGATGCATAAAATGGTATTAATTGGAGAAATTTACTTTAGTAGGCTTTGCAAAGTGTTCCCTTTTAGGAAGAGAATGTAAAATAATCAATTGTTGAAATTATTGGGCAAAACTTTATTAAGAACGCAACATGACATCATGTTAATTCTAAGATCTCCTCTACCTTCATTAGCAGCATGCTCACGCTTGATAGGGATAGGAATTTATAAAATATTTTGAAGGTTTTAGTTTGGGAAAAGTTTAGAATGGGGTTATAGGTGTTGGGAAATAAATAAGTTCAATACCAAGGATTGTGAAAATCAATCTCTATCTAATAAACTAATCAAAGGATGAGATTCAAGGCTTGGATAGCGGCAACATGAAAAACTGAAATTCATATGAAAATCTGAAAATTAAGTTGCCTTAATTTTGGAAAACCCATGATTAGATCCTTCTTCTTTATGATGCCAAAAATCAACCTGTTAACCATGCTTAATAAACCTATCTTATGTGAACTTATAATAGAAATAAATAATCATTAACATCAACATAAGATAACAACAATAAGGAATAAATCGGCATCATAACATCCATACACAACACAAGATTTACATTAAAAATTCCTTGCAAGAAAAAACTCCACCAAGAAGAGAGGACAAACTTGTATTAAGAAAAAATTAAAGTGCTTACAATACAATCACTTTTGTTCTCCTCTTTTCCTCCACCATCCACCTATGCACATGTGAACAACCTCCACATGCCTCCCATCTGTCCTTCATTCCTATAGAGAAAACTATATTCAATTGTTCTACATTTTGTTAACTTAATTCTACACCCAAAGGTTGTATTTATATAATGGCAAGAGCTCCAAAACCACCAATAAAGGTTCCCAAAGATGACTCTTCATTACTCATGACCACAACCCTTGGAATGCCTCCACAAAACTCAAAAAGACATCAGTTTAGCTTCCAATACTTTCCCTCCAACATGGACACCTATACTTGCAAGATAAGCATTACATTAAATGTAATAAATGATTGCAAACCAAGAGACAGTTGTTGCCTCTTCCATACTCCCACATGGAGAAGCTCACATATCTCTTTTTCTACCTTCTTAAGTCATTAAATATCTTATTCTAGACATCCATAAGTAGGGAAAATAATATTAAATGTTTGTGTTCACAACCCACTTTTACCATTACTAGTGTAACCCGTCACCCTTTATGAATGTATAGCAAACAATCATAAGAATTAAACATTACAAATTATTTTTCCAATACATCCTAAGTGCCTTGAGACACAATACATCCTAAGTGCCTTAAGACACTTTACAATGATGTTGGAACCATGTCATAGGATTTACAAGGTAGATGGTACCTTAATCCTAGCATTCTCCGACTTGACATCAACACTGTAAATACATCCATATAAATCACAAATAAGGGAAAACCATCCCTTAGTCATCCATGTACTATCTGAATCTTCAACATGCTCCCATGCTCCAACAAGACATGTAAAAGCAATAATGACAACCACCATCAAGTAACAAACTCCTCACATCCTCCAGCATGCCACATATAGAAGAAAAAAGGAACATGCCAAGGTGAACCATTTCTTCTATTACTAACACCCGCACCAATCTCTACATGAACATAAGCATCAGATTAGAATGATAACAAAGACTCTAAGCAGCTATCTAACTCATACCACCTAGAATAACAACCATAAGAAATTGCAATTCATCCAAGCTAATCACACCTTAAAACAAGGTAAACCAACATAGATAAAACTTCATGCTCTCAACAAATCAACTGTAAAGTTTCAATCAAGTCTCTATATATACAAACTCTTATCTTAAACAAACATACCAAAGTACAAATGACCACAGACAAAACCAACTGACAAAGTTGTATCACCACTGAAACAATCTCGTGGATATAGATAGTCCACATTTGAGTCATCCACTACAATCAATATTTTGTACAGACCTACAAATTGTATAACTCGTAGATCCAAATCCAATGAAACATGCAAACTCATCATCACATCAGTAATCAACAAGCCAAGATATCGCAAAGGATAAATAGATATATATCCAGAAACTTTCACTATATGAGTGTGTCAAATTTGTGAAAAATCGAAGCATTCAAAGTCTATCTACAGTATTTCACATAGAAGATATGGCTAACTCCTCTATCACATAGTGTCAATGAAACATATATTATCTTCAAATCTTTCATCCAAAAATTATGCAATACCTCTCTCACTATCTGTCTCCATATCTCTCTCAAGTTCTTCGCACTCAACCATGTGTATACAAACATCCCAAAAGAAAAACAAGACCAAAGAAAGAATCAACAAATCAAACCATATCCTTGTCCCACACTAAAATGTACCAAGTTGTGTAATGTAAGATCTCCTTCACCATTCCCATACTGAAAGGATATCAACATCTAACATTCAATAAAATAAAACATTGCAGCAATAGATGTAAATCTCTCATACCTAAGGGTAGATCAAACAAACCATCCATTCCCACAACAAAGGGAATTATTCCCAAAGCCACAAACCTTTTGTTGTACCTCTCCAAAAAAGTACTCGAAACTATATCCATAGCTTAAGACCAACAATAAGGAGAATAATGGAAATCAATGAAACCATGTTTCTTCTTCTCAATAAGCCCTCAAAAAATCTATATTCAAGAATTATCCACATGAGAAAACAAGATACAAAATAAAGAATGCATCTGATAACTAGGTGGGTGATCCCTCTCAGATAATTCACCTATCAATTAAATTGGTAAGAATGGGAAACAAAATTTTTGTCTTCTTAGAACACCATGCAATAAAGCTTATAATCCATAACCAGGTGTAGGCTCCTTAGTCTTTCTACTAAAATCCTCATCCAAGAGTTATCATCTCAACACACGATGTCAAAAAACATGAGATCTCATAGCCTCACCCAAGTCTCTCCAGTCTCCATGAGTATAAACCAATCAATTCATGTTAAATTCAAATGTAATCCGACAAAATCATGAAGCTCCAATCAAATGATTAATACTCAAAACCAAAGAGAAACAAACAACACCTCACCAAAGACTCAAAGAGTTCTCCATGGTACCAAGATATCACAATAACCATCCATCACCAAATGATGAATCCACATCATTGTCGAAGCTCCCACTAAACTTATCATTGTCGAAGCTCCCACTAAACTATGTAACCAATCTTTTCAGACATCATGACAACCATCTCCTAATAGAAGATCCTCCATGGCCCCAATATGATCAAAGAACTCAACCAAGAACTCCCAAAAGGAAGAGTCAAACCATGATCTCCAAACCAAGAACATACAACTGCACATCCTTTGTCAATAGAACCAAAGATGTCAAACTCTCACTATAATATGAAGAGAGAATCCAAGAGTTGTACATGATACCAACACCCATTGTAAAAGATTGTCCACTTTCTAATTACAGATTGTCCATAACTCACAATACACTCCAACCACAACAATATAGAACAAAAATTTTGAAACAAAGAATATAGATCACATTATGTGACTACATAAATATCCCACTAAAATTGATACCAAGTAATACATGGCATCATGAACAACATCATTATGAAAACTACATTGAAAGTGAACAGAGCTTCTATTGCTAAGATTCAAATGATCAACTATATCAGGTACTTCAAATAATCATTTTTTTATTTCAATTAAAATACCTATGTAATAATGGTGACCAACGAAAAGGGACTACCAAAACAATTCCTCATCAGACAATCTACAAGATTAGCACGTATGCAAAATCTCAAAGGAGAAATACATAATCAATCCTCCAATCTCAAATAACTGAAAGATTCAACCTCACATCAGTATAGTGCATAACAAAGATAATCGGGCATAACATGTGGATTTTCAATACTCAAACATCAGAAGCAACGCTAGACCTAATTTTCTAAATAAACCCACATGAGTAACCAAAGATCAATAAGAACCTTCCAAGCAACCATGCAAACCTGTAATTGTCTCCATCCAAAATACCTTGAATCTAGCCATACCATAGATTTTACTTAACATGTAAAACCTACAAAACCATCTTTTTAAATCTAAAATCCATTTAAACATCCAATATCTGCATTATACATGTCATCTGAACAATGGAAATACCATAGATCTACAAAACACAACAACTAAAAATAAGAGATCAATGTAACCCAAGAAAGGACAATAAATTTGTCTAAGAGCGTAAACCATATGAAACATATTATCTCCACAACTCTCAAAGAGGTTAGTGGCTTATCTTTTATTTCTTTCATATAACCATGGGCTAAAACCATGAACCCAACATAAGCACTCCATTTCGTACTCCAAACAGTCGGTGTATCTCCATGTGACCAAGATGAAGATACTCATCCAACATGAATACCTTCTCACTACACATGACCATAAGGTAAAGGAACAAAACCAAAAAACAATAGGTTACATACATATTATCAAACTCCATGAAGATCCATAAGCATGAGCTTCAAATGCCCAACATATATCACATTGATAATATCCATGGTTTCCAATCTCACAAATCTGCTTGAAACAAAGTTAGCTCATAGAAAATTTATTACAACCCAAAAGCCTTCCCAAAACCTTTAATTCCTTCTAATGATTCTCACAAGATTTCTAGGCTAAGAAACCAAAAATAGAGGAATACCCAAAACCAGTAACCCTCGGCTTGGATACAAAATGTTGGGAAATAAACAAGTTCAATGCCAAAGATTGTGAAGATCAATCTCTATCCAATAAATTATTCAAAGGATAATATTAAAGGCTTGGATAGTAGCAACTTGAAAATCTAAAACTCATATGCAAATCTGAAAATTAAGTTGCCTTAATTGTGGAAAACCCAAGATTAGATCCTTCTTCTTTATTATGCTAAAAATCAGCCTATTAACCTTGCTTAATAAAACTATCTTATGTGGACTTATAACAGCATTAATAAATAATGATGAACATCAACATAAGATAACATCAATAAGGCACAAATCAACAACATAACATCCATACATAACAAAAGATTTACATGGAGAAACCCTTGCAGAAAAAAAACTCGATCAAGAAGAGAGGATAAGCTTGTAGTAACAA
The DNA here is from genome assembly GCF_030272615.1 of Cryptomeria japonica. Taxonomy (NCBI): domain Eukaryota; kingdom Viridiplantae; phylum Streptophyta; class Pinopsida; order Cupressales; family Cupressaceae; genus Cryptomeria; species Cryptomeria japonica. The sequence continues at coordinate 156,245,163 of NC_081413.1, forward strand.
CATTAAAAGTGCTTACAATACAATCACTTCCATTCTCCTCTTTTCTTCCACCATAGAAGCACCTATTCACATGTGAACAACCCCCTTATGCCTCCCATTTCTCCTTCATTCCTATAGAGAAAACTACATTCAATTGTTCCACATTCTTTTACAATTAATTCTACACCCAAAAGGTTGTATTTATAGAATGGCAAGAGCTCCAAAACCACTAATAAAGGTTCTCAAAGAAGACTCTTCATTACTCGTGACCACAACCCTAGGAATGCCTCCATAAAAATAAAAAAGAAATTGGTTTATCTTCCAATACCTTCCCTCCAACATGGACACCTATACTTGCAAGATAAACATTGCATTAAATGTAATAAATGATCGAAAACCAAGATACACATATTGCCTCTTCGATACTCCCTCTTGGAGAAGCCCATAAGTCACTCTTTTTCCATTTTCTTAAGTCATTAAATATCTTATTCTAGACATCCATAAGTGGGAAAATTTATTTCTAAATATTTGTGTTCACAACTCGCTTTTACCACTGCTAGTGTAACCCATCACCCCTTATGAATATATTATAAACAATGGTGAGAATTAAATATTACAAATCATTTTTTCAAAACATCCTAAGTTCCTTAGGACACTTTGCAAGGATGTTGGAACCATGGCATAGGATTTACATGGCAAATATCACCTTAATTCTAGCAATAGGAAATAGTTGACAAAGAAAATTGAATCACACTCCCCTAACTCTTGTGCATGGAGTTCAAAATTAAAATAAAAATCTTTATCTAAACAATAACAAAAATTGAGGCTTATATGGAGACCATGGCAAAGCAATTAATCTTAATTCAATACTTCTAAGAGATAATTATTGGTTGCAAGTTTACTCCCTTGCTGTAGAAATAGAGGAGCTCACTCATCTCATGAAAACATCTCCTAAAAATTAGAGGTTAAATTTCATCAACGATGGAAAGGCTATCATTTTTTTTCTAGGAGGGCTATATTGGTTAAGAGAAAAGATGGTTCCCTTAGTATAGAGTCATGGTGCTAACAATTAAATGGTTTGGTTAGTGTAAGGGTGTTACTAATCTAGTTTGTTTTATACTATCTCACTTACCTATGTGGCATTTTTAGTCATATGTAGTTGTATTAGATATTTTTTGGTCGATACATAATTGTTTATTAATGGCTCATCCATCATGTATTTGAAGAAGAGAAGATGAGTTTAACCATAAAAAATGATTGCTAACTGAGATAAAATTAGATTTGGAATCACTACAAAAATTGACTAAGTTTAGTGATTGTAGAATTATTTGTAAACCTAGGTTGAATTTGTACCTACAGAATTGACTTCCATACCTATAGAACTAATCTTGATCCATAGATTGGATATTTGATAATGAAAATAAGTATGTGATGTAGTACACTGAGCGATACACCTACCTTTCACCCTGCGTACCCCTTTCCTCATGGTATTTTCTGATGCTAGACTAATCACTGGCTGGGATGTTCCATTGTCCCCACTTGTAAATTCAATAATTTCATTAAAAGTAGAAATGTAAAACAAAATGAATGTGGTTGACATTATAATGATGATGGTAACTTAGAATTGGGAAATATGAAAAAAGTGATACACATTTTTAGTGTAAATAGTGTCGTTATCCAACTAGTTACCTAATCGCCTTTATAGGATTGACCTATTCATACCTAGCTTAAGTTTACTTAGGATATTTATATTTTTGTCTCACTTCATATGGTTGAGACATGTGTCATTGTCACTTGAGACACCTAGCATGTTCATGTTTGACACTTGCTCACATAATTGTCAAGTGAGCTTACAAATGTTCCATCTTTGGAGGGTTAGTCACAATTTGACTCCTACTTTCCTACCTCATCTACCTTGCCTATATATGCAAGGAATCTATGTACATTTTATACACTCTTCATTCATATGATAGATTATTCTTTGTGTTTATTATTTTACTAGTGGAAGTTTATTTTTGTGCTTTCAAATTCCTAGCTTACTAGAATCAACTACTTCTAGATCATATTGACTTATTGTTTTGAAAGAAAAAAATAACACACAATATAATCCAAAAATAACTTATTCCAATTACATGGATTGTGCAAATTTAATGTCTTTAATTCATAGCTTACTCCAACATGGTATAAAAGCCATGAGAGCACGTTTCTTCCTGTATCAGCGTGATTCTAGCACATAGCCATATCAAGAGTGCAGATTTTTGTACTTTTTTATTTTTTTGAAATTTTTACCCTCTACCCTTCTATTGGTTTGGTCAATACTTTGGCTTTGCAAAAAAATGTGACCTATTCGATGTATTCTAAGGTTAGGGTTTCAAGCAGATCCGAAGCAAATATGAACTAACAATTATATGCAAATTTAAATACAAAAGATAAAGAAATAAAACAGGACACAAATAACACAGAGATTTAACGTGGTTCACCTAGAATTGGTTACGTCCACCATACACAGTCGTCCAATCTTTCTTATTATCCAGCAAAAACAATACATCAACATTACAATGCCTTAAGCATCCCAGCCGCTTCTAACATGCGTTTTTAGGGCATAAACAAAGTCGACCTTTTTAGGGTTTTATTACAATGTCGGTTTTCATCAAAAAAAAATACCCAAAAAAAATTTTCTCGGAGGCTCCCACCCCCGAACCCCCGCTTTTCTCAGGGGCTACCACCCCCAAACCCCTGCCCAGGGCCCGGCCCAGCCCCAGACCCCGATGAGGATACGTGCTGAGTGTACAGTACTTTGCTGATCAGTCGCCACATTTCAACATTCTACATGAGTTCAATCTTTTTTAAAATTCTATTTGTAAGGAGTTTATATGTCATTAATAAGTGCCCTTGTATTAATGCCATCATCTCCACTCTCAATGGTGTGCAAAATAGATTGATTTATTTGTAAGGCATTTTCCATTACAAGTTTATATTGTTCATTGTGAAGGCAAGCACCACATTTGTGCTTTCTAGTGCCAAGCCTCCACTTTTCTTAAGAACCATATATGTGCTTCAACTCTTTGATATGCCAGACTTTATTATTTTGTACATGGAACCAAAGCTCTACCTAGTACTCTCAGCACTTTCCCATGCCAATCAAATATGACAAAATAATTTATTGGTTGATCCATATGATTTAATCACCATTTTATGATTTGTTCTCATCTTTTCTAAATACATTGCCTTTATTGGTACCACATACCACTCAATCAGTGGGCAAAACTTCCATCAATGCCTCTAAGAATCAACACACAAAACCTTTATTTTTTCATAGAGGTATTTGAAGTCTCCAACTTTGAATATTTGTTTGAATCACGTTTATTTTTTATAAAGGTAAATTTCAAAGATTAAATTTACGTAAAAATATGCATAATTTATTTTAAATTTTTTAAATATATAAATATATATATATATATATATATATATATATATATATATATATATATATATATATATATATATATATATATATATATATATATATATATATATATATAGAACCTATAGAAAAAAATATTACAACTCAGTAGTTTTCTTCATCTTCAAATTATTAATGGTTTAGTTTCTACAAGTATTAGAAAGTGAAGAGTCTAGTGCAGAATACTAATTTTAATGTCAACTTTGACCAAAAAGTGTAACCCATTATTATGAGATCATTAGGTGTAAATGCAACATGTTTTTGTCGTATCTTAAGTGTTGTTGTTTGTTGTTTCAAAATAAGTTATTTCATTGGCTTTTGCCTTGGTCCTTCAGGCGAGGCATTACAAGATCGACAACCAACCATAAACAAGCTACTAAAATCAATAAAACACCTCACAAGCATCCAACATATCTCAACCTCTTGGTAAAAAAAATAGAGAATAAAATTGTCAACTCATACATTAATTCAAATATACATCAATCACTACCATCTAGGCATGATATACACACCAACCAAGAATATTAACCACAATAAGAAATCCACATAGTAACAACCACATTTTATATTTTTTGAAATAATCCACACATAAAAATGCATTCACATTGTAGCAAAAAAAGAGTAACTCAAACTACCATAGTTTTAATGACATAAACATTAAAAATCGGCATTCTCTTCATAATTTACTCCCTTATGCATTCCATTAGAGGCCCGAAATGAATATGATAGAGAAGAACATCACATCATACATGAATGTCAATCAAAATTTTATATCATGGCTACCACAATAATAAAAAGGAATACCAAAGTAGAATAAATATCAATTCCAACAATAAGGCATAAAATAAGCTCAATTTTATAATAAATAAAGCATGATTGTAAAAGTCATTAAATTAAAAATATCAATTTTTTGTTGGTAGACTACTTGTAAGTACAAATAATAAATCAATGTTGATCCTTATAGATAATTAGAGAAATCATCAATGATCAAAATCAAGAAGGTACACTATGTGATTAATTCTAGTCACAAGAAAGAGAGTAAAATGTTACACTACACCTATATTCTAAAATGCATGGTAAGTTGAGAATATTATCAAACACACTAAGAAAGATATTCTTATAAAACTCTAACAGCATCACAGGCATGAGATCATTTGCACATAAACATACTAAGCATAAATCAAGTTGTCAAGCAATTAAAGCTTCATCATGCAAGAAGATCATTGCAAGGTTTTTTATGACATTGCTCATGATATCCAATAGAAGAATTTACTTTTCTACATATGAATGTCACTTCACCAAAATATTACATTTAAAGAAATATAATTTCAGTGCAATAAAACGCATAGTCATATACTAGCAATCATTTAATCAATCAAGATTAAGCTACAGAAGAAAAAGAAACCAAAAGAACCCAAAAAAAAAAAAAAAGTTCACAAGCCAACATAACTCAACACATTCACTCACGTATTTAGGAGCAAATAATATTCAATATCATACAAGAATTCACTAATCATATGCATAATGCATTAATTCAACATTTAGTTACTAATATACAACAACACAAAGAGGGAAATAATTTATTTAAGGCTCAAGCCTTTCACCCAACATTCTATACTTATATTGCTACACTTTTCTCTACCACATTCATAATGAGCACATTTTTTAAAAGTGTGCACTTAGCAAGTGTGCAAAGTGCAAATTCACTCAATTGGAAGATTTACATAAGAAGAACAACATTAAAAAATAGATTTAATATGATTCACAAGGGAAAATAGTTGGGGTTTCTAGCCCACACCAACCTAATAAATATTTCACCACAACTGATTCCATATGCCAATATGTATACTAAGTGACAAGGATAACATAATTATAGTCACAAGATACAATATTTACTAGTGCATTCATTATTTTTATTAAGCATTCACCATGATTCCATGCATATGACTCGCTTGCAACTCCTTTCTCTGAACTTTGTAATTAATACAATGCAACATTCACACCCAAGTTCCAACATGAATCCTAGGGATGCAAGCAATTTGGGTACATGAGTCATTACCCAAATGATCTATTTTTAAAAACATAGCATTTTCTTTTGTGCAACTTAATGATCACTTCACACATAATGACATGTGCACCAATGGAAAATAACTACAAGATTCACTTCATGCAAGCACTTCTAGTTAGCATACAAAAGAAGTAACTAATAATTAGACTATGGCAAATCGATAGGAAGGTGTACTACTATGACAACATGTTATGTGTACTCACAAAAAGGGTATACAAATGAAGGTTCATTTGCACAAGCACTACTACAATACTTTATTAGAATATTAGGCATATTAACAAACATCATCTATTTCACAACTAAAAACATAGATCACAAGAAAGTACACAATGTTAAATAAAAAATTCAAGAACATCAAATAAAGGTTTACACAACCATAGTATCAAAAGTGGTTATTATAACATCAATAGGAACCCACAAAGGTCACTCGAACAATAACCCAAAAAAGAAAACATTATTTGCAATCATTCCAAACATCAAGAAAGAAATTTATGAAAAAATAACTCCTCAACAAATGAATGGGTCTAAGTAAACCCACAAAAAATATATTTCTTAAACACAAACATGTAAGGAAACATATTGAAAAAACACATGCTAGTAGCACCATGCAACCACACAAGGACCCCACACATTCTTGGACATAATGAGTAGAATATAATCCAGAGCTCCCAATGTTGCAATATAGGATATGATACCAAATGTAATGCCCAATGATTTCACTCAAGACATTAATGGATAAAGACAACCAAAAACAAATGTGATATAAAAGTGGCATTAAATAAGCCACATAACAAGTTGCAACATGCCCAAGGTGTCATAACAATATTATGACACACTTTACATACACACAAATACACAATGGACAATGACATAAGTAGAAGAATTAAAACACCGATATACCAAACATTAAGGTTAGCACTAAAAGTGCATGAAGGACACACAAAATTTATAAAATCATTGGAACATCCTCATATATCCCTACCAAACCACCCTCCAAATTTCACTAGGTTAAAATAAATGGAAGAGCCAAAATTGCTAGTTTTCAAGTTTCTACAAAAATCAATAGGTAGGTTGGATGTCAAACTTAGATTGTTTCTTGTACACTAGCCCTGGTTTTGAATTTGGCATTGGGATTGAAATCATAACCTTAAAAGGACAAAGAAACACTAAACCATAGTCTAAGACAACTCTGGACTTCAAAGACCAATTACAACCAACAACTCAAGCTTTGGGGTCTAGCTTGTAACTACTTAAAAAGTTTCAATCAACTCTAAACCCCAACCCTTATCCTACTTGGACTTTGACTAGTGGCAACATGTATTACACAACAAGACTTTGAAGTTGAATGCATCGTGGACAAAATTGCATGACAAGATCCTAACTTTGAACCTTTTACATGTCAAACTTTCAAATTCAATATAAATTGCAACTTCAAACTAGCAAACCTAGCCAACACTTTGGATTGTGAGCCCAACTTTGCAACATAGAAAAGAGAAATAACTCTAGAAGTCAAGGAAAATAATAAGGAATTGTGTCTTCACTTGACAATGCACAACTTTCATGATTTACACGCTATTATAAAATGGTTTGAGGTAAACACTCAAGGTATCGTGGACACCGAATAAGCCACACGAGCTCTTGATTTCAATCCTTGTATGCTTCTAATTTCCATGTATTCTCTATTTATGCTTCTAATTTCCATGTATGCTCTATTTATGCTTCATGCACATCTTGTGTAAGTTCTACGTATGTGGATGTTTGTGCTGTTAATCATTTTTTAAAAACTTATGCATATATTTGTCTTCTTATAATGTGCCTTATGCATGTCTAACACTTTTAATGTCGACATTGTGGATTAACATGATCCTAAGTTTGGGGGCTATCATATCTATCAACTTGATTCATCATATCTCTTTAGTGTTTACATAGAAAGACTTTGGATTCTCCATAATTTACTATGTGTATGGGTGTAAGCTCATACCCTCGCTAATGTGTGGGCTAAATGTTGTGTCATATATTTTTGCCTCTTATAATTTTGTGTTAGGTTTAGTACCCATTTTGATGGGTGTGTCTAATCTTGTGTGGACATGTCTATCACAGGTTCAAATCGACAATCTAGGTCAAATCCCCAAGTTCTTGGCCCTTTGAACTGCCAAATAGGACATGACTATAGCACCATGTGCCAGTGACCCTCTACTTTGGCTCTAAAAATTGAAGTTCAACTATAAACTTCAAGCCCTTAACAATTATGAATTGTTGTTCGACTTTCTTGAATAGTTGCTTATGGAAAGGTATAATTTAGATATAAATGGGGCTTCCTTCCTCATTTGAAAGGCCTAAGATAGTAGTCTAATTAATCTCTCTCAATATCTAGAATTCAGGATCAATCAAGTTAAGAAATCTAAAGCTATCATTAAGCATACAACAATTTCCTATCAAAAATTGTTTATTTCTTATTGTTTGTTATCATGAACATGTACTAACATCTTGAGGTTATAAAAATATGGCTATCGGGTTTTTCGGACGAGCGATGGTGAGTAGTTGTGGCAGTCTTCTAGGCTAGGGTCATCGTACCCTAGCTTCCGGTTTTTGTTCCAACAATGTGTGGGTGTGGTTGGAAGTTGCAACGAAGGTGGGGGCTCAGGGTTCTTTGTGGTTTCGCAGGTGTTTGTTGAGGGGTATTGGGGTTTCGTTGGTGTGGGGGTTTGTTGGGGTTTGCTGGAGTATTGCGGGGGTTCGTTTGGTGCTTTTTGATGCGGGTTCTTTTCTCTTTTCTTTTCTGTTTGGATGGCGGAGATGGGGGTATTTAATTCTTTAGTGGTTGTTGGTGATGTTCCTCCTCATGGATCTTCTCCAAGCTTGCATGATTCGAGGCCTAATTCCTTTTATGTGGGGGCAAGCTCTAAGTTAAATAAAGTGAATGGTTGTCATCTGAGGACTCAAGATCGTCCCATCCTTGTCATTCCTCTTGAATCGATTATGGACGATGTTGATTATTGCAGTAAGCATGCTCTGATCTGTAAGTTTCTTGGGATTCGCATTTCTTTGTCGGCTCTAAAATCTTAGATTCGTCATTCATGGCAGGTGGACGGCAACATGGAGATTATGCTTGTTGCAAACAGTTACTTATTGGTGGTGTTCTACTACATGTCTTATTCCAACCGGGTTTTTGAGGGGGTACCTTATTTTTATAATCATGTGGGCTTGTTTGTTAAACCCTGGCATGCGGGTTTTAATGAGGAATTACCCTCAAAGGTTCTCGTTTGGGTTCGCTTGTCGCAGCTCCCTTTAGAGTTTTGGAGGGAAGATATCTTGCACGAGATTGTTGCTTTGCTTGGGAAGCTAGCAACGATTGCCCAACAATCCCTTGATAAGAAGGTAATTTCCTTTGCTCGAATTTGTGTTGATGTTGATTTAAATAATCCATTGCCAAATTCTTTGGAAATTTTCTTTGGTTCTTCCAAGTGGGTGCAACAACTAGATTATGATACTCTCCCTTTCCGTTGTCGGATATGTCATGAGTATGAGCATCTTCAGCGTCAGTGCCCTCGAATTAATAAAGGGACTGGACGCTCTGTCAGTGGTCATGGGGGATTTCCTTCTTCCTTTGCCCCGAAGGTGGATAATGTGAGCAAAGGTGGATCTCCTTCTTCCTTGGCCCCAATGCAAACAGATAGCCCTAATAAGGATAGTTTTTTGTGTGTTAAATCTTAGGCTAAGGGTCGAGCACAAAAAAGGCCCTACAGGGACAGGCATGTTGATGAGGGCTTTAACCGTTTTTAGGCATTGGATACTATGGCCTTAGAGAAAGGGATTCTGAGTAAGGTCTCCTCTTGTGCATTCGGTATGGATGGGGAGGTTATCAAGCAAGAAAATTATGTCTTGAGTCAGGGAGCTGGGCAGCAATAGGATAAGTCTCCTACAAGTCCTGATTTAGGGGCTTCAAGTGAGGCCGCAAATTCACAGGATGATATTATTTTAGCAGATTTGGTTAAGGAAGTGCAAGCATAGGGAAGAGGTAAGGTGTCTTCTCGGACTTTGGGTCTATAGCAAAGGCCCTTCAAGAAAGTCTCTTTTGATTCTAGGTCTGTCAAGCCCATCGATGCCCATTTCTCCCACTCTTCTCAATGATTGTTCTCTCATGGAATGTTAGGAGTTTGAATAGCACCCCCTGATAGAAGGCTATTCATGAGTTGGTGGCAATTCACTCTCTGTCTATCTTTTGTATTCAGGAGACTAAGCTCTCAATTGATTCTATGTTTCTTTGTGCTTCTAGTATTTGGCGTCATGGGCAATGCCAGTGTATTGGCTCTCTCGACAACTCTGGAGGTTTGGCTCTCTTTTGGGATCCGAGGAAGATTGCTCCTCTTCGGTGGATTCCTAGCCCTTTTGCTCTCTATGGTTGCCTCTAATTTGGAGACTGGTGAAATGATTCTAGTTACTAATGTGTATGCCCCGGTTGATCTTAATGGCAAAATCAGGCTTTGGTCTCATATTTTTTATGTTAGAGAAGGTGCTTCTTTCCTTCCTTGGGTTTTAGTGAGTGATTTTAATTCAGTGTTAACCTTGGAGGAGAAAACGGGTGGGCTCGCTCGTTTGGGCCTTCTTCTGGGTTGTTTTGAGAGAATGTGCACCTCCTGCATCTAATTGACATCAATCCAACTAATGGAATTTTTACGTGGAATAATAGAAGGGAGGGAGATGATGCTATCTCAGAACGCCTAGATAGTTTTTGTGTCTCCAGTTTTTGGGTGGGAGGTGGCTTGTGTCCTGCTTCTAAAATTCTTGATTGGAGGGGTTCAGATCATTGGCCTATTAAATTTTCAGCTACTTAAATTGTAGTTCCTAAGAATCCTCTCTTTAAGTTCATGTTAATGTGGCTTCGGGACTCTCCCCTTCATGATTTAATGGCCCAGTGGTAGAGAGATGGTGGCCCGGCTTATGGTACAGCTATGTTTTCATTTGTTAAGAAGTTGCAGTATGTTAAATGGCAACTTAAGAGATGGAATAGGTCATGCTTTGGTAATATTGATGCCATGAAGAGGCAGGCTCAAGGTCGTTTAGCTGCAGTCACTAATCAAATTCGTGATCTTGGGTTCTCAAAGGATTTGGGTAGAGAGGACTCTCATGCAGTTTGAGAACTGGAGGAATGGGAACTTATGGAGGAGATTTTTTGGAAGCAGAAGGCTAGAATTGGCTGGCTCTAGGAAGGAGATAGGAATACTGCCTTTTTCCATAACTCTGTGCAAGCCCATCAGAATAGGAGTTACATATCCTCTTTGGTTAGTTCAGATAGAATTATGTTGACTTCTCTACATGCTATGTCTCGTGAAGCTACCCGGTATTATTTTTCTCTCTTTTGAGATTATTCACCTCCTGTTGAGGATGAGGAGAACATGATCCTTGCTTGTATCCCCTCCCTTGTTACCGATGTGATGAATGCTTCTCTTTTGGGTCTAATATCTATGTTTGAATTGGAGGAGGTTGTTTTTGGGATGCGTAAGGGTAAAGCTCCAGGTCTTGACGGACTTCCAGTGGAATTTTTTCAGGAATTTTGGGATGTTAATCTGGATTTGTTAGAGGTGGTTCATGAATATTATGTTAACAAACAAATGATTTGGAACCTCGATGCTACTTTTCTTATTCTTATTCCTAAAAGAGAAGGAGCTAATCAGTTGGACTTCTTTCAGCCTATAGCTCTGTGCAATGTGATTTACAAAATTATTACTAAACTTATTGCTAAGAGGCTTAAACCGGGGCTAGGTACTGTGATTTCAAATGAGCAAGGGGGCTTTGTAACTGGAAGACAAATTCTTGATGGGGTGGTTATTGCTTCAAAAGCCATTCACTCTATGCCAATTTCCAAGGTGCGATCTATGTTCATCAAACTGGATATGGATAAAACTTATGATAGAGTTAAGTGGCACTTTTTGCAGAATATTCTCCTGGCCTTTGGCTTCAGCCCAGAGTGGGTTAGGTGGACTATGAGTTGTGTCACGTCTTACTCCTTGATTCTTCTTAATGGGAAGCCTTTTGAGTTATTTGGAGCCTATGGGGGTCTTCGTCAAGGGGGTCCCCTTTCTCCCTATTTGTTTATTATTATGGTTGAGGGCTTAGGCAAATTGATTAAGTCTTAAGTTTCCCGAGATCATATTCAAGGTTGGAGTTGGAGTAATGGGCTTCCCAAGCTCTCTCATCTCCAGTTTGTGGATGATACTTCTCTTATAGGGATTGTGAGACTGCATGAAGCAGAGACCTTCAGGAGAATGTTGGATATTTATTTGGTTTCTTTAGGTCAGAAGGTCAATGAACACAAATCCTCAGTCTATTTTTTTAACACTCTTGAGCCTGTCTAGAGGAGGATTGTTGTCATCCTTCAATTTCAAATTGGATATCTCCTCTTGCATTATCTGGGCATTCCTATTGTTGTTGGCAGACAACCTAGGTTATTTTGGCAGGAGACCCTTTTAAAACTTGTTTTGTACAGGGTTTCGGGTCCCTTAAAAACCTGGTTTTACTTAATCAAAAACCTAGGTTATTTTGGCAGGACTTGCTAGATAAGTTGCGGAGGAAGGTTGACAATTGGACCCATCGATGGCTTTCTACTGCCGCTCGGGTGACCCTTCTTCAGTCGGTGATTCAGGCTCTTCCTATTTACAGAATTATGGTCCTTGCAGCTCCTGTGTATTTTCTTAAGGAAATTGATGCCCTCTCGCGCTAGTTTCTTTGGAGTGGTTCACTGCAAAATTCCAAATGGAGCCTAATTAAGTGGGAACTTGTTTGTCGGCATAGGAAGGAAGGGGGTCTTGGTCTTCGTTCTACTAATTTGAGTGGACAGGATCTTGCAGCTAAGTTATATTGGTGTTGGTGTACCAGTCAGCGTCAGCTTTGGGCTTGTATTCTCACGCATAAGTATTTACCAGGAGTAGACTCCTTGGATGTTTCTCGGTATCCTTTGGAGCGCAGTGGGTCTATGGTCTAAAATACTTTGAAGATTGGTGCTCAGCTAGTTAAGAGAGGTCTTTTTGGATTTGCAACAGGGCTCTAAAGCTCTCTTTTGGGCAGATTCTTGGGAAGGTAACCCCCCTCTTCTTTCAATGTATTTGCATTTGCAAGCTCTTTGTGACTACTTTATTGCAGCTGGGTGGGAAAAAGTTGTGCATTATAAGATTGTCCAGCATTTTGGTTTGGTTGTTGGTTACAGATGGAAGGATTCTTCCAATTGGCCTCTAGGAGAGTCAGAGAGGGATCAAACTGAGTTGACTCAGATACTAGCTTCTAGGGTATGTAGTTCCTTGGGGGCTCTTGATGTCCTGGCTTGGGGTAGAGAGTCGTCTAGCAGATACTCTATTTCTACAGGTTACTTGGAGCTTAACATACAGTTATTTGGTGATATTGAGGTGCCTTAGTGGAAGTAGGTTTGGAATAAATTTTCCTGACCCAAATGCAATTTCTTCTAATGGCTTGTGGTTTACAACCATTGTCTTACCTGGGATAATCTTTGCAAGCGGGGTTTTCAAGGCCCTATGATATGTGTTTTGTGTTATAACAGTGAGGAATTTGTATCTCATCTTTTCTTTTAGTGCTCCTTTGCTAAGGAAATATGGCACTTTTGGTGGGGTGTTTGGGATCAGCCTTGCCGCCATGTCTCTTCTTTGGCTAAGATTTGGGCTCGTTGGGGTAAGTCCCATGCTAGAACCCCTTTTCTTCATGTTGCTTGGGCTTTGGGTCCTTTTATCATCTACCATGTTTGGCTGGAAAGGAATCGGAGATTCTTTAAGGATATAAGGATGGATTGGATGTTATACACTTGTGGTGGAAAATTATTCATTCTCTTCGTGAGACTGTTGTGGCTAAGTGTGATTTGACTAGCGATGTTGATCCTAATGATGTTGCTATTTGCACTCATCTTACTCTTCCTCTTCAAAGGGGTGCTCCAGTGTTTGGTGGGCAGGGTGGAAGAGGTAGATGCAGACATCCTTTACGACGAGTCAATCGAGAGGGTCGGTGGACACCCCCTCCCCTCGGTGTGTTAAAAATTAACATTGATGGTTCATCTCAGGGGAACCCTAGACATGCTGACATTGGTGGAGTTGGGCGGGACAGTTCTGGTGATGTTCAGTTTATTTTCTTTGTCTATAAAGGCTTTAATACTAATAATTTAATGGAGGCTCTTGCTATTTTGTATGTTGTTTGACACTCCTCTGCTCTTGGTTGGCGCAAAATTATCTATGAATCTGATTCTCAGGTGGTGGTGAATTTGCTAACCCAGTAGAAGCATGGGGATGTTAGTTGGCACTTGGCCTCCATTATCAAACAAATTCTTCAATTGTGTGGGTCCTTGGATTCAGTTACTTTCACACACATTCCAAGGGAGTGGAATGGTGTTGTTGATTGTTTGGCCAAATGGGCCTTGAATCAGCTGCAAGGATGAAATATAGTGGATAGGAGGCAATTGCCCCTTGATATGGCTCTTATGCTAGATCAGTTAGTGGATAGTGATAGGGTTCTCTAGTTCTTTCTTCTCGTCTCTTTGTTTGTATATATTTTGTGATTGAATAAATTTTTACCCCTCTTTTAGTTTTTAACATGTACTAACATCTTGCAAGACTTCAAGAGAGCAATTCATCATCATCTTACATGAGATCCAAGCAAGTGTTTTATTCCTAAAGTAATCATTATCATTTATGTTATTTACTTTGCATGTGCTCCCTTGAGAGCATGCAATTATTAACATCATCATTATTGCTATTGTGGAGGTGGGAACACCAACTCAAAGTTTGACCAAGGCAATCCCCTATACAACACAACATTTTAGCCTTTTTCATGTGTGTAGGTATAGATCTAGAGGATTTAGATTGTGATAGTAGATGGATAGAGAAGACTATGGAAAAAATTAAACTTTGAATTACCCAAAAATGTGGGACTATAGTGCCCAACACTTAGGTCCTCCTGGTTTCACTCTAGATTTTGAGGAGAACTACCTAGATCCATGCTTAAATTGTTTTTCAATTTTGCTCGTCTACATAGCTTTAGGACACTAGCATCCAACACTGGAGTCTTGCCAAGTTAACCTCTACTTTGTATCTTTTGCATTTTGTTAAACTTGTTCAATTTAACCCTCATTAGCTTAGTTCATTACATAGATTCAAATAATCCTCAATACATACAACCCCTAAGGGAGTGTGGATCTAGTAAAAAATGGTCCTTTCTTAAGGACATTATCCAAGCCCATTGACATTTCCCCAATAATTGCATGGGAGAAGGATTGGCCTAGGTTAATGCACATGTTAGTCTAGGGTCACTTTCCCACCATATTACACACATCAACTCTACTTTATACAAAAAATATACCATTTGTATTTATTCTTGATGCAGAAGCATCCAAGGTGTAGAAGCAATATTGCATTACCCAAAAATATTGTTTAAATTTTCAATTAAGGTTATTTTCGAAAGGATTACCATTTTTAGCAAGGTTACTATTTTTAGTAAGTTTGTATTTGTGCATCTACGAACCTAAAACTGACCCCCAAGAAACAAAATTGTAAAATATAACGATTGGAGAAAGAATCATCTCAATATCATGAATCATTTGGGAGATATTAATGTTTCAAGGTTTAAAAATCCTATTAAAAATATTAAACTTGAATTTTGGATCTAGGGAAAGTGTGGTGTAGATATCTTTGATATCTTTAGTTTTTGTTTTTAAAAATGGGGCTCAATCACGTTCCTAGATCAAAAGATATGGCCTCTACAAGTTGTGCTACTTTAGGAGGAAAAATAAAAATTCTCAAAATACTCCGATGAATACCAAAACTCATCTTGGGCATATTATCGACATATTCCAATATAGGGAAAAGGGATATAAACGTGGTAAGCCTCAAAAAAGGGGAGTTACACTTTCTAGAGCATTCTAGGTTGGTTAAACTTCCCAGTATAAAGAAGACAAATAGGGGTTGTAGGGAAAGTTCTAGTAGTGCAGATTGTGGCTCTATCTTACAAATTATTGTAATGAGAAAGCCTGTATGGTTGTAGCATGTTATTTTCTAAATGTTATAATTTCATTTCATTAAGATAATAGAAAGAAAGTGTTTCCTTTTCTTGCATTTTCTATTCATTTATTTGTTATCGCTGTGTGTTTGGGTTTGTAAGGTGAGCACCCTTCATCAATTCTTGAGCCCAAAAATTTAAAATCCAAACTATTCAAGAGTTCTTAAGAATATTTATAAGGCTAAACTTTAATTCTATACTAATATTTCTTGAAAATTTCTAGACTACACTTGCATTCAATGATTCAGCTCCCCATGTGCCACCTCATATACTATAAACACTATTTATCAATCCTCCATGTATAAACCAAAATACTTTTGTGAAAATAAAAATATAAAAAAATTTATTGGTTGTCCCATTATACAACTACAAATCTTTAGTTTCCTTTCTAATTGGATGCGGATTTGATCATTCTAAGTTGAGAAACACTTGTTGGCATAATGCAACAATTTTACTAAAAACTTTATAAATGATCAAGTGAACTTAAGAAAGGGGCTATTTAGAAATAGCTCATATTTTTTAAGTCATGTGCATGCAATCCTATATTAGAAACATATATACACACTTTCTACGAAATATACTCCACCACCATATGACAAGAAATATTATCAAGAAATGTTTCAACAAAATAATTAACAAATACACAAAATAAGACCATTTAAAATTGAACGTTAATGATCCTTATAATAAAGTCATGATGAAGGATTGTCCCACCAAATGTGCCAACATTGTGTGAGGTGAAATCAAATAGAATGAACGGGAAAATAAAACAATATATATGGGGCTCAAAGTGAAATAAAAAAGCTCCCACATTTCAATTAATCTCAATAATAATTTGTATCAAAATAAATTAAAGTAAATCACAAATGCTAAATTGATGCAAATCATCATTGTGGATGGAGTGGATATGCTCAAATAATTTGGGATGTTTGTTTCTCAATGCACTAGCTTATACTTGTTCAACTTGACATGGTGAGAATAGGCAATTAATCTCTTCTTATAGAATTTTTTAGAGGAATTAGAATGGTGAATATTTAATCATAGATCATGAGTTGGGTCCATAAATGTTGGATGCTGGATGTGAATTGGACGAAAGTGACTAGGTAGTCAACTCATTTGATTGGTGTGTTGATAATTATTTGATTTATAAATTACTTTATGACTTTGAGTTAACCAAATTATTGACTTGTTAATGGATTTGATTAGTGAGTTAACTAAATTGACTATTTAGGCAACTATTTTGATTGAAGAATTAAACCCATGAGGTGTAATTCGGGATTTAAATAAATCAATTATGGATTACTTAGATCATTTAAATTCAGATATATAAACATTTTGTGGAAAATGATTCATTTTAAATTGATTAAGCATTAAATGTTATTTAATGAATTTATTGTGACAAAGTAATGAACCTAGGGTAAGATTAATTATTTTAGTGGATTAATGGTTGGTAAGTGTATTAAATATTAACAAGAGATAATATTATAGAAAATAGTGAATTTGTATTATATGACAAAAGTGGTCATTATCATGATCATGGTCATAATCATAGCCATGATCATAATCATAAAGATAAAAGGTAAAGGTAGATTATTAAGTCCCTACCCAGTGAGGAAACAATTTTATGCATAAGATCTTGATGTGGAAACCATAGCGAGATTGCTTCTACATCCACCTTATGTATTACTTGTATATGAGATACATACCTTACACCCCTATAGATGCAAAACATCCTCCTTTTGGAATACACAAGCATCATTCTCCATTATAGTTATCTTCCATGCATTTAAACCATGGAACACTTTACATAACCAAGCATGGTGAATTAGAGAGGGTCCAAAAGAAATATTTTAGGAACTTTTCTTAAATACCTAGAGGGTATCCCTCACACGTTTCAACAATTATCTATCTCTTCACAAAACCCTCAATGCCCATGAAACTAACCACCTCTTATGATTTCCAAATCAACATATAATGTACCTATCAAAGGAAATATATGCAAGACATCACAAACCATATAAAATAAATAACACCACATAAACATGCAAGACACAAGTTCTCCCTTGATAAAGCCTTCAAATGGGGAACCCCTTCATGAAACAAATATATATGGAATTCCTTTAACCTCATCCATAAAAAAATGGAAGATCAAATGACAAATGAGAAACCCAAAAGGCAAACCTCTATAGATTCCACATGTTTGAATTCTAGCAAAACCATTAGTTCTACAATGGAGTGGTTGTGCATTTGTCACTCATTTTGGCAATCACTATAATACATGGAGAACTTGCCTTGATCTAGGAGCATTTTTCCTAGTAGATGGAAAATTTGTCACTTATGCAAAGTGGCAAACTCATCACAACTAGGATTTTTCTCATTTTGATGATCTCAGACTCAAATTTTGCACTCCCTAAGTTGTTGTCAATTACCCCAATCGTTTCTTTCACACCATCATTGTTTTCTTTAGACCACATCATTTCATGAGAAGCTTCCTATCCTAACTCATTCTAATGTCATCTTATTTCATAGGAAGTTCCTACCAATGCCAATTTTCCCTAACATTTAGTAATAAATGTTGTTTATAACTAGGTAAGAGGGTTCGGATTGCCCTAAGGCAACATCCGAACCCATATAGGATTGGGTCCTATCCTAAAAGGGTGGCGTGCCCCCAAGACAGGACCAGCCCCATAACTCCACGCCACATATGTACCACGCCACACTAAATTAACTTGGCGCCAAAATCCATATATTCTATCAAGGCCAACTTGGGCTTATATGGGTTAAATGCCCATATAAATAAAGATCAATTGCAAAACACAAAGTGCACATTCATTTATTCATTTTGATCCTATGCGAAATATATGTCTGCCAGTTGCGAGTTAAGGAGGAAGAAATATATGTCTACCATTGCAAGTTAAGGAGGAATAAACATATGTCTGCCATTGCAAGCTAAAGGAAGTATATTAGATCTGTCGTCACAGTGAAATACCTCAATTACATCAGTGAACTACCTCTGCCAATTAAAGTGTGAAATTCATTCATGTGAAGAGCGAACTGGTGTGAAGGAGGGCAAACTGAAGTTGCGGCCAATCAAAGAACAAACTTCATACATTACCAACCTAGGGTTTGGACCTGTTGCTGTTTGAAGGGTTAAAGGTGTAGATGTGACTCCTTGATGCTTGTGAAAGTGTAGTCTTGTGGAAGACATTATCAAACACCTTCAAGTACTTGAGATAAGTGTTGTAATCCTCATATGAACATAATTCTTAATCAGATCTAAGGATCTTTTGGCTGGGTTTTTCCTCCTAGGAGGTTTTCCCAGGGTAACCTTGTCTTGTGTTTATTTGTTCCTTTCTTTGTTATGCTTAAGTCTGGAAAATAACAAACCCTTCATCTAATCAATTTAATTAGTAATTAAATTCTAATTTTCTGAGTTTAGATTAATCTGAAAGTGCTAAATTTAACATGGTATCAGAGCCAAGTTGTAATCAGATCTAGCATCCTGTAGCCTAGATCTTGCACCTTCTTGTTGTCGTATAATGATGACAGGTTCCAGGATTGAGGAAAGTCTGAAAAGGTTTTGTGATCAAAAGTTTAGCATGGTCACATCTTGATCCAGCATGCTTGAAGATCCGACTCTTCAGCGTCATTCAAGCTAAGTATTTTTGAGTCATTATATTCGTGGTTGCAAGATATATTATACTCGGCTTATCCAAAGGATTGAAGTATTATCGTTTGGTTGACCTAGTTCTAGGTCGTATTGATTTTATGATTCTAATTGCCTTATTTGGTAGACTTATCTAATATAGATATCATCATGATTTGCATATTTTTTTTGGGAACTTAGAAGGTATTCTAAATTTTTGTTTGAGTATTGCAAGGTATTATAGATCGACTCTTCGTTAATACTTTGATTGGAATCAGGAATGTCTTGGACTCATCATGATCTAAATACTTGTTATGCTCTCTGAACATGTAATTTAGATATTATTATTATGTTAAATAACATGGACTGGTTCTATTATTGACTTTTGCTCTAAAAAAGTTCAAAGCATCCTTGTGATGAATACTTATATGCATTCTAAGTGAGTAGCAATGCTTGGTTGAGTTATGTTTTTTTTTTTTAAAACGATCTTCATTCATGAAACTTCTTATTGACTTGAATTTCTACTTGACATGAACAACTTATGGAGATGTGTACAAACATGAGGAGCTAATGATTGTTTGCCTTGGCATCATTGATATTAGTATACCGACTAAAGTGTAGGAATTTTATGTTCTATTAATTATGAAGATGAACTCTTAATGAACAAACCGAGATCACTTGGACTCAATATTTTGGCCTATGTACTGATAGGTGTCCCTGATAGAAAAGTTTAGTTGAAAGATGATCTGCAATCATGTTTGTAGTATGCAAGGATTAATGTTAGACGAAGAAACTTGTTTTTCTTGTCTATTACAGCATTGTAGTTCATACAATATAGATCTTCATGTGCCCTTTTGACGTATGGGATTCTCCTACTATCATAAACTCCTTGAGATCTGTTTGGTTTTGATCAAGTATAAAATTGTGCTTGATGGATAACAAAGAGTATAACTAATGAGTACTTTATTAATATCATTTTGCAGAATGATGTTGTTATTAGATCAATTTTATCAATGCTCACTTGGTTTTTATTACGTCCTCTGGACTAAACTGCAAATAGATGAACTAATGGATATTATGGCTGCATTCAGTCTTTGGTCTTTTCTAGTGTTTCTTTTGAGATGTTCTCAACCTTCAAATCTGACCATTGATGTGAAGAATAAATGTTTTATGAAGAAGTTATAAATTTAGGGCAAATCTCTCTTGAATACCAAAGATAATGATCAACCATGGACCTTAATGGAATCTTGAGTTATGTTGTCTACTCCAAGAGATTGAATTTATATCTTGCCTTCTAACGTTGCATAATGTTGCTATTCATTGGCTGAAACTACTTTTACAAATCTATGATTCTATTTGTGATTCCCCTTTGAAAGACTGCGCAATTGATTTCTTAGGATTTTCGTTTTCTATCGATAACATTTATTGGCAATCTTGTTGTGTAATCTCTTGATGGAATTTATCCTCATCTTATCTCAACAATTGTGCTATGGGTCCACCTTATTGAAAGATAGATGGAAAGGATTCTTGAGATTAACATAAAAGACTGATTGTGCAGAAGTTAAGGGGGAGCGCCTCCTTCTAAGTTGGTATACTCTAACCTATGTTGGTTGATTACCTTTTATTATGAGTATTAGCATGTAATTCTTTTCTTGGGTCAAGCATTTTCAATTTCATTATGATTGAACTGACTTGATGCTTAAGAGTATGATTTCCTATCCCGGAGTACAGGAAATCGATTGGATCTTTCAGTGGCTTGGAATGCTTCTGAAACAGGGCATGCTAATTCTTCAAGGGAAATTATTGGGATGGGCATACACTCAAAGGATGCTCAAGTACTTTGGAAGCTATGATTGGACACAACTGCTGCTGAGAGGGAGTTCCTGCTATTTTGATTTATTATCAGGGTTGTATATTGATGCCTGACAATTCAGTGTTTAATGGCAGGAGAATCATGTACTGCAGATGTTCTCACCAAGTCTCTTGAAGCTTGAGATAGACTTAGAGTTGTGAAGAACACCGCCTTGGTTCAGAGGGAGACTCAACCTCTGTGATACATTGTGTTGTATCAACCATCCTCTGCGAGCAATGTAAGATGGTATTGTAATCTTCTCAGGGAGAAGTGTAATTGTTAGCCATCCTCTGCGGGCAATGCAAGATGGTATTGTAATCTTCTCAGGGAGAAGTGTAATTGTTAACCATCCTCTGTAGGCAATGTAAGATGGTAGAAAAGATCCTCTCCACCCTCTATAGGCAATGTAAGGTGGATCCAGTATATGCTTGTGTGCGAGCTGGAAGACTATGTTATGTAGTTCCATTCCATGCTTGTGTGCAAAAAAAAAAAAAATGGAAGACTACAATATTCTGATTATGTCTATTCCATTTCTTGCTTGTGTGCAAGATGGAAGATTATGATGCTGCATTCTTCTTTGGGAGAAGACTGAGGTAAAGACAATGAATGATGGATATGCATGATCGATGGCATGGAAAGACTCCATGATGTGCATGAATAATTATGTATGTATTCATGACTTGCAAGTGTGCATGTTAAAGGTTGAAGTCATCCTCCACAAGCATTACAAGATGGATACTATGGGATATGGTGCAAATAGGTGCAAAGAGGCACCATTCAACTAAAGTATATTAGCACAGATGAACAGGTTGCAGTTATTCTTACCAAACCCTTATCCAGAGTGAAGTTTGAATACTTCAGAGACAGACTTGGCATTGTGGAAAATGAAACCCTGGCTAAGAGGGAGTTTCAATCCCAGTGACTCTATCTACAGCGTTTTGATCAGTCTTTGCTTGTGTGCAAGAATGAAAAGTATCCAATCTATGCTTGTGTGCTAGATGGAAAATTATAATTATGTAAAGACTCACTTGTGTATTACACTTTCTATGCTTGTGTGCTAGAACCATCCTATGCTCGTGTGCTAGGTGGAAGATGTAATTCTATGCTTGTGTGCTAGATCCATTCTATGCTTGTGTGCTAGATGGAACTCTAAAGGTTCAGATTATGTATTCTCTTCTTCCCTAGTTAAGAGGGAGTGTTGTTTATAACTAGGTAAGAGGGTTCGGATTGCCCTAAGCCAACATCTGAACCCATATAGGATTGGGTCCTATCCCAAAAGGGTGACGTGCCCCCAAGACAGGACCAGCCCCATAACTCCACACCACATATGTACCACGCCACACTAAATTAACTTGGCATCAAAATGCATATATTCTATCAAGGCCGACTTGGGGTTATATGGGTTAAATGCCCATATAAATAAAAATCAATTGCAAAACACAGAGTACACATTCATTTATTCATTTTGATCCTATGCGAAATATATGTCTGCCAGTTGCGAGTTAAGGAGGAAGAAATATATGTCTGCCATTGCAAGTTAAGGAGGAATAAACATATGTCTGCCATTGCAAGCTAAAGGAAGTATATTAGATCTGCCATCACAGCGAAATACCTCAGTTACATCAGTGAACTACCTCTGCCAATTAAAGTGTGAAATTCATTCATGTGAAGAGCGAACTGGTGTGAAGGAGGGCAAACTGAAGTTGCAGCCAATCAAAGAACAGACTTCACACATTACCAACCTAGTGTTTGGACCTGTTGCTGTTTGAAGGGTTAAAGGTGCAGATGTGACTCCTTGATGCTTGTGAAAGTGCAGTCTTGTAGAAGACATTATCAAACACCTTCAAGTACTTGAGATAATTGTTGTAACCCTCATATGAACATAATTCATAATCAGATTTGAGGATCTTTTGGCTGGGTTTTTCCTCCTAGAAGGTTTTCCTAGGGTAACCTTGTCTTGTGTTTATTTGTTCCTTTCTTTGTTATGCTTAAGTCTGGAAAATAACAAACCTTTCATCTAATCAATTTAATTAGTAATTAAATTCTGATTTTCTGAGTTTAGATTAATCTGAAAGTGCTAAATTTAACAATAAATACATAGAATATCAATAAATGGCCATTGATTAATCCATCAATGAAAAATATCTCTTTTTCAAGGGAAAAATGATAAACAGACTTAGAATGCAGCATGCCCTACTAAACAATGATGACAATGCCAAGAAGGTCTTGGTGGATTGGAGCTTCCTCCCACCATTACACAGTGTTATTGGTGCCTGATATTTCTCCTGAAAATTTTGTTGAAGATGCTCCTCCTGCCACTAATGCGAATGGTGAGATGGTTCGTTCGGAGCCAATCGGTGGTTCGGAGTTGTCAAATGTTGTTGGTTTTGCCCATGTTGCTGGTTTTGACAAGTGTGAGGGTGTTGTTCATGTGTCTAGGGAGGTTGTTGGAGCGGTCCCTGTGCATGTTGTTGTTTCCAGGGGTGTTTCTGATCCAAGTCCTGTTATCCCTGTTGGAGCTTCGTTGTTTGTTGGCTATCCCTCAGTTGTTGATTTTCCTGCATTAAATTTGTTGGAGTGGCAAGATAAGGTTGCTAAAGTTGAAGATGGTTGGATAACGGTTAAAGGTAACCAATTGAAGAGGCCCTTGCCTTCTTTTGACATGACCCTTTGATCCTACATGAAGGGTCCCAAAGGGAAATCCTAAGTGAGGGGGTTGTCTTAACCCTTGTGGGCAGCTGTGCTCTGTTTGTTTTGGGTTGCCTGTAGTTTCTCAGACAGCTTGTCTCTTTGGGATTTCTACCCTTTCTTTATCTGGTAGGCCTGTTGGTTTTCTCTGTCGATTCTTTTTAGCAACTTCATTTTGCTTTTGTTGGAAGTTGTAGAGTCAGTTGTGCTAGTTTTTTGGCTATGGCTTTCATTGTTAATATCTTTGTGCAGTCTACTTTGTTGGGTTCTAGATCCTGGTAAAATCTATTGGGTTTCGGGTCCCTTCAAAACCTGTTGTATGGGGTTTCTGGTCCCCTTAAAACTTGTTTTCCCTTATTCAAAAACATGCTAATTGAAAAACCTAGTCAAGGATTTGAAATGTTAGTCTTTTAGTCTTTTTCTAGTATTTCACGAGGATGTATCTCTACTCCTAGTCCCCTCATCCCCCAGAAGAGGAAGCAAGGACTTGGAGAGGATGTCCCTCTGATGTTGCCCACACCTCAAGGAAGTTTTGAGGACATCTCTCTCATTTGGGGACATCCTAGACATCCTTGAGATGTTCAAGAGACTCGCATAAGTCCCTTAACTATCCCAAGGACTTCCAAGCATCCCCAACATCAAAACAAATTGAAAGTTCTTTTTTTTAATCATTTTAATTAAATTGTATGCCACTAACCCTAACCCTAATGGTCTATGGGCCCCACCCAAACCCTAAATACATACACACAAAAAATGTATAATAGGCATCTAAACCTCATTCCAAATCACTCCCAAGTTTCAACAACAAAATTGAAAGTTGCAACAAGATGCTACAAGAGTGCAAGTAGGGGAATTAGCATTGAGCAATGATAGTGAAGAGGTACCTTTCACTTAGATCTCTTTGGTTAAGGAAAAATTTCAGACTATTATGATCAATCTTGACCAAAAACTAGTTACAAACCAGGTATTGCCTAAATTTAGTTAAGGCATACATTATGGCCAGCATTTCCTTGTCATAAATTGAAAACTTACACTCAACATTAAGATTTCTACTCTCAAAAGTTATAGGGTGCTTATTTTGCATCAAGACAGTTTTTATCCCTTCATCGAATGCATCACATTCCATAACAAAAGGTAGTGAAAAATCTGGAATAGCTAGGACTAGACATGAACTCACAACCACTTTGAGCTCATCAAAAGTTTATTCAGCGGATGGAGTCCATATGAATGCTCCTTTCTTAGTTAGATTTGTCAACGGTGAAACAAGCTAGGAAAAAACACTTACAACCCTCCTATAGTAGTTGCATAACCCAACAAACCCCCTTAACTGTGTTAGATTACTTGGTCTTGGCCACTCTTGAATGGCCTTGATTTTCTCTTCATCAACGCTTACTCCATGTTCACTGATTTTGAACCCCAAATAAAAGATTTCTTGCAACCCAAACTTACACTTGGATGATTTGGCATAAAAAGATTGGTGTTCTAAAATATTCAACACCTCACCCAAATGTTTTAAGTGTTTCTCCCAATTTTTACTATAAACCAAGATATCATCAAAGAAAACCAAAACAAACTTCCTTAATTGAAGGGTAAATACCTGATTCATACATGACTGGAACGTTGTTGGAGCATTGGTTAACTCGAAGAACATCACCAAAAATTCATAGTGCCCATAATGACACCAAAATGTTGTCATGTGTACATACTCCTCTCGAACCTTGATTTGCACAAATCAATTTTGGAAAAATACTTAGCTCCATGTAACTCATCAATCAATTTATCAATTCGAGGTACTAGATAACGGTTCCCAATGGTCCTCTTATTGAGAGTTCGGTAATCAATATAGATTCTCATAGTTTCGTCTTTCTTCTTAAACAGCACTACAGAAGAAGCAAATGGGCTGGAACTAGGTCTTATATGCCCCATTTCAAGCAATTCCTTGATGGCCTTCTCAATTTCTTCTTTATATACCTTTGGATGTCGATATGAAGTAATCATAGCCGATTTTGCCCCTTTTTCAAGTTCAATAATGTGTTTTAATCCTCTATTAGGGGGCAGACCCGGGGGTACATCCTTGAACACCTTGTCATGCTTGTCTAAAATAGACTGAATCTATTTATTGACAACTCCTTCCTTAGTGGCACTTGTATTGGTGATGAGGCATTCTGTTGCCCATGCTACTTTCTTTTTTTCGAAAAACCCTTTCCATCCTTTCAGCTAATATTTTCATGGTTCTTTTGTTGGCTAGCCCATATGATACTACCCTTCTTCCATTATGTTGGAAAGAGATCTACATCTTATGATAGCTAGTCTCATATTTGTCAATTAAATGCAACCACTACCATCCTAGAACCACTTCCATGTCCATGTCAAGATAACTTCATTCGAGGTACCTTTTGCGTGCAAGAAAGAGTGGTTCCACTAGCTACCTTTACTTCAAACCCCTCAATTGGAACCGTATTCAACCCAAGTCTTTCCACTTCTTCTTTATTGACATAGGTATAGGTGGCTCCACAATCAATTAGGATGATAATTTGTTGTCCTTTCAAGACTCCTTTAATGTGAAATGCACTATAGTGTGGTTCTCCAATAAGAGTTGCAAGAGTGCCTCCCTCAGCCTCGACTTTAATTGTTTCAGCTTCAGAATCAGCCCCTTCACTTTTTGTGTCATTATCTAAAATCGCCTCAATGTAATGCACCTGACCCTTTCCTAAACAACGATGCCCAAGCTGCCATGATTCCTTACATGTGAAACACAACTTCGTTCTTCTTAAATCATTCCTACTAATATCTAATTGCTAGGATTTTGTTATAGGCAACTTGGGAAGTATTGAACTCTTTTGAAATGGATTTTTGGACTGAATAAGTAGGTTTGTCTTCCTACTAATAAAACTATCCCGAGCCACTAAATCTTGTAAGTTTAGAGCTATTGTGATGGCTTCTTGGAAACTCATAGGATTCAAAGCTTTGAGTAACCCTCTAAGTGGTTCAAATAAGTCCTCTGCAAAGAGTACTATCAACCTCCTATTTGTCACATTAGGTACCATTATAGCAAGTTTTCGAAATTTATACAGAGTCCTCCAATTTACCTTCTTGCTTCAATTGGACCAAATTCCTAAAATGCACTTTTGGGTTTGTCCTATCAAATCCATCGATTAGCCTCTAACTGAATTTTGTTATGGTGGAAATTGAATCATGTCCTTGAGTCACAAGTACATGGTACCACCATTCATGGGCTATTTCGTCTAGATATAGGGTAGCAAACTTGATGGCCTCTTCTTATGTCATTGGGTTTAAGGAGTAGTAAGTATCTAGCTTTTGCAACCATGTATTGGCTGTGGTGTTGCTTGTTCCATCGAAGTTGGGTATGGTGATCTTTCCTAGATGATGTTGAATGTCTTTCCTTTCATCAAACCCTTTCCTCCTATGTCCAATTTTTTGACTTTAGACTACAATACTTAGAATACGACATGTTATCCCTGACTGCCTCACTTAAGGTCTTGTACTCAGCTAACAAGCAATCCATTTCCTCAATCTGATTTGGTTGGCCCTCACCGACTTCTTCATTTGTCAAAAATCTAGCTCTAAATGTTTTAATTGAGTTCTTCTCACTATCAAAATTGTTTCCTTCATCATGAGCAATAGATCTCCCTTTATTGGCAATGCTTCCTTCACTCCTATCACCAGTAGGTTTTTCACTTCCATGATCTTGCTTGAGCCCTTTCAACAACTTGGCTACCTCTTTTAGTGTCTCAGACACATTGAGATGCAATTCCTCATATCTTTTAAAGAAAGCCTTGGTTTCTTCATGAGTATCACTCATGTTGCTCCCCTTCCTTTTCTCTCGTTGTTGGTACCTCTGCTATTTGTCACTCATCAACAATCCCACAGTTGGTAGGACTAAAACTCTAATACCACTAAAATGTTCTAAGTTGTAAATATGTAATTAAATTATAACAAACAGTGATCCTCAATATCAAACTTAGGATACATCCAAAGAACAATATGTCTTCCCAGAAATTTGCAAAGTTTCAACACGTCAAACATTGTTAAAAACAAACCATCCGATCAAATTCAAAACATCATTACAAAACGATCTTAGATTTATCTATTTTTATATAGGAATGTAATGATATTTCCTACATATAGTGCATGTAAGGATTACCAGTGCTTGCTTGTCAAAATGCCCTTATTGTTGGAACCAATCATAAGTGTTGTCCGTCAAAGACACGGCAAGAATGATCGTCCTATCTCCACACTGATGTTGTGTTTCGAAGACTATGTTTTTGAATTGATGTTGCGATTTGGGTGCTATCGTTCTTGCCCGTATGAAGACTCCACCTTATCATGTATGGCCTAGAAGGAATCACGATAGCACTTGTGTTGGGAGGCGCAAGTGTTACAACCACGAAATATCTATATCACTGATTACTGACACAATTGGATTGTCTTCCAGTGTCGACTATTTGCTACAGCCACTTGGTAATTCAGCCACACGACCTCGTCTATTTAATGCCTATGTAGGATGCCAAAGACCATGAGAATTGATTAGAAACTTGTTTAATGCTTAGACTGTGAAAAGGGAGAGAGCGGGGGTATCATCCCACCTCACCAAACTACGTGAATGAACGTTCCCGCAATCCACATTGTGCACCACACTTTAGTTCCAAATCCATGCATGCCATCTACAACAACCTTCTCCAAATAAATAGCTAGTTGTGTCGTTTTAGGGGTAACCAACCAAAAGTCGGCTAGAAACAAAATTAAAGAGTCTACCTAAGAGGCCACCAATGTGAAATTTAAGAATAATATTTAATAAAAAATTCACTTATTTAAAATACTAATTAAAAATAACAAAAATAAAAAAGGTGTTAAACAACATCGCCAAATAGGCCTACTGGCCTTATTTCCCTAGGTTCAACACATGCACTGTCTCATCATGGGCCCCTTTCCTCTTCTTTCCTTGAGATTGTGAACTCTCGAGAGCATCTCTTTCTCTACTATTGACTCCCTTCTTCTTGTGTATTTACTTCATTTTCTGTGATTTCATCTTCGAATTCCTCGGAATATTCATATTTTGAAGATAATGATTCTTCTTTGTCCATCAATTCATAAGTTACAAAGATGTGTTTCTCTCTTGGATGCTCCATCTCTTAGTGCTTTCTATCATTGGCTGATCAATTATCTTTGGTTGAGTAATCTCCAGAACAGACCAATCTAATGAAGGAAGAGGTATGACTTTCTCCTTGTCAAAATGTTGTAATATAGCTTTATCATCTTCATCAAGCCGATCGGGCACATACAATACTTTTGTAAGTCTGATCAATTCAAGTGATAGCCTTGAATACAACTTCTTTCTTATCTCATAGTCATCAGTTGCATTGGCCCAATGATCTTCAATGAGCATGAGATGAGGGAATGTCTCTCCATCTACTATCTTGATGTTGTGGTAAGGATCAAAATTACTTCTAGCAATGTGTGTCTTGAGATTATAATATTGCAGCTCCTCTTTAGATCCTTGTGTTGCTTCCAAGGTAGAACATGTCTCAATGGACTTTCTTATCATGGTGGGGAAAGGCATTCTTGCCTCCTTTTCTTCTGAATCTTACCATACTCCAACAATTGCCTTGACAAATCTAGTAGCACAATCCTATCCATAGGATGCCTTGGAAGATGATATGCATATGATGAATATCCTTGTATCCTTAGATAATAAATTTACGGAATTGAATAAACCATGAACCATACTTTTTGATAAGATTTATAGCCTCCTTAGATAACCTCATATGAATGCCTCCTTGTAACATTCTCACAATATGCATCATGAAGGCACCATTCACTCTCTTGTAGTGAGCAATGTTGTGCAAATGTAATTGAGGATACATGTCACATACCAACATTTGTCCTTCAGCATGTCCAACTAGTGCTCTACAAGTTAGTCCTTTATATTTGCAATATCTAGCTAGGATATATACCACATATGAGCTCATATAAAGTCTTTGACTGCTCTATGTCTATCCATTCTGGTTGTCACTCACTAACTTTGCTCAATTGATGATCTTGGCTCCCTTTGCAACCTCTCCGATGTAATACCACATCCAAAGTTCATACGAAGAAGCTTGGGGTGATCCCATGACTTGGTTCAACATCATGACCAATTCTCCAAATCCTTCCTTGAAGTCAGATTTGAGAAGCTTCTTTGGTAACCTCTTATGGTGATGTCCAGGCTCTTTGATCCACTCATTGTTGATGATCTCAGCACATTTTTCAGGCTTACTATCATATAATGCTAAGGCATCCTTCTTGCTCTAGTAAACCATGGAGTCATATATAGGAAGATCAAATACTTCTACTATTGCTACCTCTGTAAAGTAAGCTAACACTTTACCATCGGGTGCCACAATTTGGCTTTGTTCTGAGTTGTAGTGCTTGGCACACTCTATAATCAACTCGCAACATGAACTGCGGGGGGGAAGCCAGCAATATGAGAGATGACATTCTGTATCATCTTTCTTGCCATCTTGGAAGTATTGTACTTCCCTTTCCCAAACACTTGAATCTCAAAAGTCATTGATGTCAATGTGACCAAGGATGGTGTCACCAACTTTTTGCCATTTCGAGGAGAGCTTGGATTCCAAGAGTACTCCTCTGCACTCATCCTTCATTTGCACCTGCCTTTTGTTACCTCCAGTCCTTGTTCCCGACATCTATCTACAAAACAAGTTACTTCCCGACATCTATCTACAAAACAAGTTACTTTGAATTACGAAATTGATATTGCTTGGGGTTTTTAATGATTACATGATGACCAAAAGTCAGGCTGTACACCTCCTACGTCTTAAGTCTTAATTGAATTGCAACAAGATTAATGCAAGAAATGTGAAATGAATATGCCCTAATAACCCTCATGATATGAAACCTGAAAATTGTCATAAGAAAACCCTAGCTTGATCTTAGATCATGACAGCATTCGCAGCATTCCACGTACCTTGATCAAGGTAAAAGAAACTCAATTTTGCCCTTTAAAAAACGAATTGCAGCCTAGAAATCAGCCTGCAATGATTAAATTGCAAAGCTTCGTTCAATAGGTTGGACCTGGAAATAATATAAACAACTCAAGACACTTGAACTTATAATAAATTTTTAAACCTAGTATTTCTTGAAATGGCTGCAAGTGATGATCTTGCCTCAAAATCAGGTCTACAAATGAGATTTTGACAGGTTTTGATGGTCTAATTAAAATCAGGCTTGTCTTTAGGACTGCTACAGGTCTAGTAAGTTCGAGTTTGCTTCAATGCTAGTCAATGCTTTCCTTGAATCGCTTCAATGTTGCCTTCAAATGCTTGATTGGATCGTCTTCCTTGCTCAAATCTACAGGTATGATCGAATTTGATAATGTTTTGAATGGTTGAGCAAATAAAATGCTCAACCCATTCATCATATAGGCGCTTTGATCATCAAGGGAGGTGTCTCTTTGAATTCAGGGCTGACTTGGATATTGAAACAAAACGTTTCATGTCTAACCTTTGGCGTTTCTTCTCCTATAGCCGACTTAGCAAGTCAAAGAAATCACGTCAAATCTGAACGCCCTTTGCTTGGCCGCATTTTACACGTTCAATTGCACAACTTTAAGGCGCAAAATTGAGGTTCATTCCCACAAATTTGGAGGGCGCATTTTTTATGGTCAATTGTACAAATTAGGGCACAAATTGTATGATCATTTGCACAAAAACTTTAAAGGAGGGCACAAATTCACCATGCGTTTGTACAAATTCTCAAAGGAGGGGAGGGAGCATTGTTTATGTTTGCTTGCGCATTTTTTACATTCATTTGCACAATTTCTTTCTAGGGCACATTTTCTAGGGTTATTTGCACAAATTAGGGCTCAATTTGCCCTCTTCTTTAGACAACTTTACTTGCTTAGGCACCTTTTTGACATTCATTTGCACAAATGCATAGCTCAAGGTAAGGACCATGGCTTGAGCAAAATCTCAACTTACCCAAATTTTGTTTTTGCACCCTAATTTTTTAATTTTGACCCCTTACTAGTAATGCCTTAGGTTATCTTGGAATTCTTGCTTCTCTGGCATGAGCGCATTTCTAGGGTCCATTCGCATAAATTTGCTCTTGATGAGCAAGCTAGTATTAGGACCATAACTTAAGCAAAATTTTAACTTAGTCATATTTTCTCCTCCAAACTTCCATGAGTTCACTACCTTCATTCTTCACTATTTGGGTGTATTTCATCATTGGAAGGTAATTCTTGACAACCATGCCTCAATCCTGACCTTTGCTATCCTAAAACCCTAGGACCTATCCATGCTTATAACTAAGCTCCTGGTGACTTGATCACTTCCTAGGTCAAACTTCATACGTGGAGCTTAAAATTGATCGTTGACCACCTTAACCCTAAGAAACTAACACTACCGGAAAGCAAAAAAAGGGGGTCCCCGTTTGTAATGGGGTGATGTGTGAAAATGTCACAACATCTAGCGACTCCACTGGGGAAATTTTCCTAAACATTTCAAGAACAAAACTCAATCATGAATAATTAAAGCAATCATAGTCACATATCAAAAAAACAACAGTTATGTTCCCTATTTGCAAGGTTTTCAAACCCAATTATATCAAGTGTCTTCCTCACAATTGTAGATAACCACATTCAATTTTAAAATAAAGATAGCAATGATTGTCATTGTCCCTTGGCAACAAATCTAACTGTTACTCAATAATGGCAGTTGCAAATCTTAATAGCTACTTACACCACTCATTGTGTATAACCTATTTATAAAAGTTCTAAGTAGAATGACCAAAAATTTGCAGGTTTGAAGCTTATATAGACAATAAAATAATTGTATGATATTACCAATGAAATAGCACCAATAATTTATATTGGTGAAATATATTTTTAATAAGTCGTGATATTTTCAAGAAAATGTTGAGAACCCTACCAAGAAAAGATATACTAGAATATATTGTAATATTTTAAAGATATTTGCATATATGACCTACTTAATACAATATTGCAGATCTAAAATCCCATTCTAGCTTATATCATAGCCATAGGATATAATATGGTTATTAAAATAAATATAAATGACCAATATTGATGAAATTTAAAAGGATTCAGTATATCATACTCTAGGCTCGTTATGTACCCACAACAAACATGCAATAAACCAATGTCAATAAGTGTCTAAACTATATGCATTTCATACCATAATTATAAGGCCTTATGTCTAATCGATTTTATGTTCTTGGTCTCACTGAATCTCTAGGCCTTCACCATGATGATTTCTAGCACAAGTCATTTGGGCCTAGATCTCAATGGACATCCAATGTATACAAATGAGAGAACAAGTAAAAATGGGGATGTCTCCACGGTGCAACAGTAGTTGCAAGGCCCTATTGTCTGGGTTGTCCCGGTTCGATTCCCATGTAGATCATGTTGGAGTACGTTTTATCATATATTGAACATTAGAATAAGATACCCAAAGGTATTATATCCTCTCCTAAAAAATCACCACTTATCATATGGCGATTCCAAGGTCTATATGTGCGAACAAGCGACTTTAGTGGGATAGCTACTTGGGTAGTGTATGCTGAAAATCTCAAGGAGGCCTTACGTTTACAAATGTCTTTCAAGCTTCTGGACTTAGATAAATTTGTCTATTTTAGGCTCTCTCTTTTTTTGGATTTCTCGAGATTTAGGCTTTCAAAAAGGGGAAAAGGGGACAGGGTTAAGAAAATTGATCTAAACCTACGAATTCTGGAGACGGTATTAACTAGGTGTTCTCGGGAAACCACAGTTTGCTTTGCCACATTCAGGACAACTACACAAAGTGGGTGCAATCTTCAATGGGTTGTTCTTATGATCGAAGTTTTGGCATACACAGGGGATAGGCTCAGACTAACTTTGCACAGTGAAATGGAAATCATCCATTCACCAAAAGTATGAGCGAAATACACCGTTAATTAATACTTATCAAATCCTTCATTCAACTCTAACAACTCGAAAGCAAATCTAAATTAACTTCTAACTAATGTGTTGAGGAAATTGAAACCATGCTAATCACTCAAATAACAGAGATTACAAAGCCTTAAGAGAAAGCGCACATGCAATGTATTATTTGAAAAAATGACCTTCACGCAACAATATATCAAAAACCTCACACTCTCCAAATGAGAGGAGGTAGCCTTATATAGGCATATAAAAGTTTTGAACGACCAAGATCGAACAATGATCAAGGACCCAGATTGAAAGATCAAAACGCTAATTAGGGTTTCCCAAAACTAACTGCCCCTCGACTAATGAAAAAATTACATTTGGGGACACATGTCATTCTTGCTAAATATGAACCAACAATGAAAATAGAAGGTTGTTGCATTGTGAAGTGTGCCCTCTAGAAGCTTTTGTGGATAAGTCAGGTTCATTGAACCTGGACATGCTAACTTGGAACAATCTGATTGGTTGAAAGATGACGAGGTGCCACCTCAGCGTGTTGAATTCTCCAATTTGTGTGAAGAAATTGTCTAAGTATGGAAATTCGATTCTTCTTGTCACCATCTAAATCTGATTGGGAGCTTGTCCTTTTTAATTTCTTCAAGAGATGAAATCCTTCAAGAAGTTGGAAATTTATTTAACTTTTCCATATCTTCACCAAGTCTGAGAACTTTTTTTTCTTAATGCCTTGAGATTCTTTCAAGTGCCTTAAATTGGAGAAGAATTCCTCTATGCCTTCGCCATAATGGAGGAGTTTAGAACCATTTTCCCATACTTAGACAAATTTTGGCCATCTTTATGCTCGGACGAACCTTGCTTGTGGACTTGTCTTCAATTCTGAATTTGGCTCGAAACTCCATTCGTGTTTTCTGTGATGATCCCGTCTTCAGCTGCCAATTTATGTTGCGCGGGAGGAGGGTAAAAAGCTCTGGATAACTCCTCACAAATATGAATTGATGCGATCTAAAGTTCAGCTTTTCAAACATTCATCGTGTTCAGCCATCATCCAAAACCTGCAAAACCAAAAGAAAATTAAGTTAAGATTCTATATTTGAGTGTAAATTTTGAAGGTTTGATGCTCTGATTTTACACTTCCTCAACACTTTTAGCTTTCAACAAGCTGCGAACACTTAGGAATTTTAGAAACACTTGAAAACTCATTCTGATTTGAAGGTTTGGGAGTGAAATTTGTCTTTGATTACTCCAAAAGCGAACAACTTAGTCCCAAAATCTTTAGAATTTCAGAAAATATGCGAATTTGTTCTTCATAACAGTCAAGAATCTCCTTCAGACCTGCACAAAATCTCTTAGAAACTCTCTCGTCTTGCTATCCAAAACTTGAACTTCATGTGAGAAAATGAAAGAATGAAGTGTATTTGTGTTGAAGTTCGAATTCTCAATTAGAAACTCAGAAATCTCTCTAAAATTTGTTTCTAATTCATCCTCAGTCTTTCAAATCTGCGAAGAATGTTTCTAATTCAATCTTTAGTTGACTTGTCACTACTATCAAGTTCGAAATCTTCATCTTGTCTTTCCAATGCAACTTTCTAAATTGATTTTCAGTTTTGCAATATTCTTCTTTGAAAAAAACTTTTAATTTGGTCTTAGTTCAAACTTTATCATCAAATCTTGCTAACATCACTCAAGAATATTCTTTTTTCTTCAAACTTAGCATGTATCTCTCTCTCTTGGGCGGACTTATCTTAAATTGTTGCACTTCAGCTTGTAGGCAAACTTGAAGAAACTTAAGAACCTCTTTCTTCAAGTCGGACTTCATTAGCATGCCTCCCATTGTGTTGACTAGTCCTAGGCGGACTTCCTTCAACTCATGCACTTGGATTTGTGGGAGGGCGGACTTAGACAATCCTTTGCACCTCTTTGCTTGTTGCCAACCAAACTATTCCTCAGCCAAAGCGGACTTTGTCAAAGTTGTGCACCTTTCACATTAGTCAAGGGCGGACTTCATCATCTTTATGGCTCATTGCTTGAGGGCGGAGTTTGTCATCTGCAGCAGGGTGGACTCGGTAGCAATTAGTAACTTAAGTTGCAAGGTAGGGCGAACTTTGATGATGTGCTACACCATTACTCTTTTCTTGGCGGACTTCCTTAACTTCATGCACCTTCTTCATGGGTGGAGTTCAAGAGATTCATGCACCATCACCTTGCAGATTGGGTGGACTTAGAGAGACTTAGGCACCAAAATTCATGTCTTTGGGCGAAATTTGTTGATTTCATGCCCCTTGACTTAGCCATATTTCTGCATCCTCAAGGTAAACTTCACTTTGATTCTTTTCTCAACACCTCCAAGGCGGATTTTACTTGTAATCACTTCCCTAAGGCGGACTTCACTAACTTTGTGAACCATCTCACTTTCATGACTTCCAAGGCAAACTTGCCTTGACTTAGGAGCCATATTCATGTCCTTTGACGGACTTTGTGAAGGTTATACACCAACTCATGCTACTTCCTTCTCCCTAGGGCGGACTTTGCTTAGGTTGTGATCCATCATATGCTTGAGGTCTTAACCCTAGGTGAACTTTACTTGCACCAAGGAGGGCGGACTTTCTTAACTTCAAAACCTTGGAGGGCGGACTTTTTGGAGTTCCTGGAAACTTCAAAATTTGATAACTTCTTCAATTTTAGCCAAATTAACATGATATTTGAAATCCATACTCAGGTAACCCATCTGAAGCACCATAACCCCTAAAATGTAGGAACTTAGCTTTTTGGGTCAAAACTTGAAAAAAAATTATTGCAATCGATGCAAGGCAATGGTACCAGTGCAAACTCTAGGTCCCCACTTCGAAAAAGCAAAAAACAGACATCCCTAAAAAATAGGGAAAACTTTCTAAAAATAGTCATCTCAGGGATCGAGCTAAAAATGACAAAAACAAAATTTCCTAAAAAAAAAGGAAAAAGCAAAAAAGCAAACTTTCCAAAAATAAAAAGTTGTTTGAACTCGTTCAAATCAATTGTGTTCTTCGTCCTTTGGCCTTTCTAAGCACTTTGACGGTGTCTAGACTCTGTAATCACTTGACTTGCAAAAACTAACTTTCAATCCTTAAGACAAATCGTTCAAAACTCGACAGAACTGAGCAAAACTGAAGCAGAAGGCCACGGGACACTAACAAAAACCCTAGAAAGCAAGAAAGGAGAGGGTCCCCATTCTCAATGGGGTGATGTATGAAAAAGGTCACAACAGATCGTTCGCCCCGCAGGCTAGTGGTGTGTTGACCAAGGTGGAACCCATGCGTTAGTAGATTGTTAACCAAATTTGTCATATCCCCCCTATTTGTTATGTATAACCTAAATGGAACAATTATTATTTATTAATTAATATAAATTTAACAACGAATGATTATTTATTTAATAATAATATTCTTGAAACATTTAAATTAATATTATATTACATAAATTATAAACAAATATTAAGCAAGATTGTCATGCCCCCCGCGATAATAAGCAAGATCGCAGCATTATTAAATCGTATCGTTACCTTAGAACCTTGTTAAATTCAGAATATAAGAGGGGCAATTTTCCTAGGGGATCGATGGGGATTTGTTAGGCAGCGATTCCTTAATTAAAAAGCTATATAAGTTGTTACCAAAAGCAGTGAGTTAGTTAAGGGGGTGTAACCTTTGTAAGGTTGCGATCATAATAAAGGTTGTGCCTTTTCGTCCCACAATGGAGGATATAAAAAGAGATCGACTCATTTGTGAAGGTGGGGCCCAAGAAAGCTATTAAAAATTGAAAGGGATATCAGCACATAGGAGAGGAGAATCGAAACTAATAGGAAGTAATAGACAGCAAACATCCTTGTTCTCCGTGGTATGCATGAGGATGGCTTAATGCGTATGCTTAACATATGAAGTCTGATAATGTTTTTATGCAGAATTTAATACTAATATTAATATAGACTGCAATACGTATGACAGTCATTCTTAATTTCATATGCAGTGGCAGACCAGATCTGATGCATGTCAGATCTGTCTGGCCACACAATCTTTAAATATAACTAATGCTTTTAGACAATGTGGTATTAATAATTTATATAATTAGTAATTAGAAAATACATAAATATTTGATAATATATAACTACAATTTATAACATTGAGGCATATGCGTCAAGAATAGAAATCAGAGGAAGTTATCAAGATAAGCTCTATCTTCCAAACTAGTCTTAGAATCTTAAATTAAATATTATAATGAATAATATTCAGTTTTGATAAAATTATATTTATTAATATGTTATAACTCTCACTTTAAGTTAGAATTGTTATCTCAAAACTAAATAAGGGCATCCCAAATAGGGTGCATTACAAGTGGTATCAGAGCATGTTGCTGCTCACTTGGAGGAAAAGGACTGAAAGCTTGGAATAAAGGAGAAGCAAGCAGTGACAGCTACGTATGGGGGTAAGAAAATAACAAAAAAAACCTACACCCTATCACCTATACGATCAGCCAGAGATTCGAATTGTAAGAATTTTGTAAGTTATACAGATCAGTAGATTATAGAATCATTATGGTATTATAAGCATAGTAATTTCTGCACGTTTACAATATGAATATTTTGTATGTGTGATCTTATGTTTCTGTCATTAAATTGATCTGTCTATGAATATACCTAGGATACTTGTTGACTACAGTCAGAGGGAGAACCACTGGATAAGGCACCCTCTCAGTCAGAGGGAGAACCACTAATTAAGGCACCCTCTTCAAGATTGAGGGAGAACCATCATTAAGACACCCTCACTCTATATCTTGAGCGAGAACCGTCATTAAGACACCCTCACTGCAAGTCTTGATCTGGGAGAACCGTATGTTAAGACACCCTATCAAGGCAATTGGGTTTCCTCTAATTATAGTCCAGAACTTTCTATTTTCCGGAATTGACTAATTCTATTATAGTAAATCTTTAATTGCAATTCTCTGATTCATCAATCATAATTAGTCTCTTTTCTTTTCTCTTTTACTTATCTCTCATGACTAGTAATCATTTATGTTTTGTAATTAGAAGTCTATTCCATTATAGTAATTCTTTAATTGCAATTCTCCGATTCATCAATCATAATTAGTCTCTTTTCTTTTCTCTTTTACTTATCTCTCATGACTAAGTAATCATTTATGTTTTGTAATTAGAAATCTATCTTCTAATTGTATTGCAGGTTATTTATTTCAGGGAGATAAGAAGATCTCCTCTTTTTAAACCTTCTTGATAGTTCTTGATAGTTAAGGAAGTGTGACATAGGATAGAATAGTCAGAGTGTGTATACTTCATGCCTTAATGGCATTTATGATTCATGACTTGTGGCTATTCAATGAGCATTCGTTTCATATGGTTTAAAAATATTTGTATGCCCTGAATGAATGCTCATATATTTGTATGTATGCTTCATGTTCTAAATGCTTTATATGTATTCATGTAGGTGTTTCACACCCTCTGTGTATTCATGTGTATGATTATGTCATAAGTGTTTTCATGTATATGACCCGGGCTGTATGTATATTCATGCCTTGTATATGTTTCATGTTCTACATATATATAAACGTCTACGTATATGCCTAATGTCTTGCTAGTATATATGTGCCTTACATGTATAATTTATACTTCATGTGTTTCCATGTGAATACTACTTGCCTTAAGTGTATTCATGCGTATTCTCTGTCTTACGTGTATATTTTATGTTTTATGTATGTACTCATTGCCTTAAGTGTATTCAGGTGTCTTGTGTTTCTTTTAAATTGTTTCATGTGTAGACAACTATTTTTGTCCACTTGATTGAATGAATTTTATATTTGTTTAATTATCATTTATCCAACTATTAATTAAATTTTTAATTAATTCATCTCAACCCTCTTCTTCTATTAATTAAATAAATTATTATTTAATTTAATTCACTTAACCAAATTCAGACGATTAATTGAATAAATAAATCATATTGTTTAATTAAATCTTCCTTCACATTTAAATAAATTGATATTTATTTAAAATCCCCAATTCCCATCTCTTACATTTAAATAAATTAATATTTATTTAAAATCCCCAAATCCCATCTATCACATTATTCCCTAAAATCCCCTTTTTTAGATTTAAATAAATTATTTATTTAAATTCATAAAATCCCTCTCCCACTTGCACTTTCTAGAAAATGCAAGTTGCAAGTTAGCCTTTCTCCTAATCATGTCTAAACCTCTATTATTAACCTAATCACCCTTTAATGGTTTGCACATTCTTAAAACAAAGGTTAACCCAAAACCCATCAATTCAAACCTTTATTGGCTTCCTTTAAAGTCCTCAAACCTTTAATGGTTTCAGTCTAGAGATTTCTCAAGCCTTTAATGTTTTCCCCCCAGGTCTTCATACCTTTAATGGTTTCATTCTAGAGACTTCTCAAGCCTCTAATGACTTCCTTCAAGTCTTCAAACATTTAATGTTTTATCTCCCTTTTTCTCATTTAAATAAATTAAGATTTATTTAAATAAAAACCAAAATTCACATTCACATTTATATAAATCAATATTTATTTAAATATCTATACAAATGCAAGTTGCACCAATAAATTGAAATAAATAAATTTTATTCCAGTTAAAATCCTAAAATCCCTCCCACTTGCATTCTCCTACAAAATCCACTTGCATACTAATCCTCCTAGATTTTTCTAAACCCTTCTAATTAAGCCTAATCCTCTTCTAAACATTTGCCCAGTCCTAAACAAAAGAATTAGGAAGGAGTCACTTCTCAAAAGCATTAAAGGCTTTATTTTTTCAACAAGTTAACCCTCAAAGTTTTCATAAACCATTAAAGGCTTAAAATTAACTAACCCACTTGTGACCCTTGGTTAGAGACTTTCTCTCCAATTTAACCATCCCTTCAACCCACATGTCTCTTCAAGCATTCATTGCTTTAACCATGGTTATCATTTAACCCTTGCACATCCATTTATCCCTTGGATAAAAGGATTATCCACTAACTCAACCCTAACCAAACCCCCTAGGGTAGCCATCATGTCCCCTCAAGCATTTAATGCCCCTTCTCTCTCCTCTCAAGCCTTCTCATGTTGGCACTTGTCAACACGTGATTGCGTTGAAAGAATCACATGGATTGAGGATCATACAATCCTAGCCCTTGTTAAGATAACTCAATCTTAACCATCCAATTGCCCATTTCTTCTATAAATAGGCCTCATTTCTCTCATTATAAATCATCCAAGTTTTTATGCATCCAGATTATTGTCTATCAAGAATCCACATTTGCCTCTTTTTGCAAGCTTAAGCATTTGAAGCATTTTTAACAATAGCGTATCATTAGCATAACATCTCTTTATCAATAGCATAATCTTGTTGATCTTGGTTGCATAGGCATATATATATATATATATATATATATATATATATATATATATATATATTGTTCTTTCAGTTGTCATTTTAAGAATCAATTCCTCAATGATCTAAGAGCAATCATGATTTAAAGAATCCTTGAAGATAGAGGACAATGGGACTCTTTTGAAGGATTGGCTTGTTTAATTAGTTTACCAAGTTAGTCTGTATATCTAATGTTTCATTGGTATGTTAGTTTCTTGTTTTTTCAATTGATTGACTGACCCACTAATCTGTATATTTGCAGGCATTTATGTGTTTACCATATGCCTTATGTGTCTTCAACATGATTACTCCATTATATATGTCTTGTATGAATACTTATGAGGTTACTTAATGTTATCATGCTTTCAACATGATTACATCATGTACCCTCCCTAATGTATGCTTCATGCACTATTTTACTACGAGTATTCATGTCTGATATGCTTTCAGCATGTATGCCTTGTGTCTTTATGTGTGCCTCATAACCGATGTGTCTTCATCATGTTCACACCATGAGTACCTTTCTTATATATGCTTTGCACCCTACATATATATGTGTATTGCTTCAGGCCTTACATGTCTAATGTGCATACATCATGCTTCGATCTATTGGTATATTACTTTGTGTTTTACATGAATGCTCCCTCTATGCTCCAATGCCTTATGCATACTACTTCATGTTTACATGTGTGCTATTTCCTACTTCATGCATACTTCATGTTTTTCTTGCACTACATGTCTGATATGTATTTAAGTGTATTGCTTCATGCTTACTTGTCTTCCATGTATTTATTGCTTCATACCTAACATGTACACTTTTGGCCTTGCGTGCACTTTTATGTTTGCATGCCTTATGAATGATTCATGCCTTAAGTGTATTTCCATGTATGATTGATATATATAATGTGTGTATACTTCATGTGTGTCTCATGTCTTTATATATACATATGTATACCTTGTGTTTTATTGGGAGGTGACTTAGTTTGAAAAAAATTTCAATTGCTTGAGGACAAGCAATTTCGGGAAGGATAGACTGTCATGTCCCCCCTTGTTTGTTATATATAACCTAAATGAAACAATTATTATTTATTAATTAATATAATATTTAACAATGAATGATTATTTGAAATTATTAAATACTTATTTTTTAATTAATATTTATTTATCAATAATAATATTCTTGAAATATTTAAATTAATATTATTATACATAATTTATAAACAAATATAAAGCAAGATTGTCATGCCCCGCGATAATAAGCAAGATCGCAGCATTATTAAATCGTATTGCTGCCTTAGAACCTTGATTAATTCAAAATATAAAAGAGGCAATTTTCCTAGGGGATCGATGGGATTTGTTAGGCAGCGATTCCTTAATTAAAAAGCTATGTAAGCTGTTACCAAAAGCAGTGAGTTAGTCAAGGGGGTGTTACCTTTGTAAAGGTTGCGATCATGATAAAGGTTGTGCCTTTTCATCCCCCAATGGAGGATATAAAAAGAGATCGACTCATTTGTGAAGGTGGGGCCCAAGAAAGCTATTAGAAATTGAAAGGGATATCAGCACATAGGAGAGGAGAATCGAAACTATGAGGAAATGATAGGCAGCAAACATCCTTGTTCTCGGTGGTATGCATGAGGATGGCTTAATACTTATGCTTAACATATGAAGTCTGATAATGTTTTTATGCAGAATTTAATACTAATATTAATATAGACTGCAATACGTATGACAGTCATTCTTAATTTCATATGCAGTGGCAGACCATGTCAGATCTGTCTGGCCACACAGCCTCTAAATATAACTAATGACTAATGCTTTTAGGCAATGGGTAATAATAATTTATATAATAGGTAATTAGAAGATACATAAATATTTAATAATATAATTTAATCATCTGTTTATTTATATTTAAATCAGAAAAGGATAATAGATTTTTATATGATATTGATATCAGCAAGATTTATATCAGCTTGACAGACATATATATATAGTTGACATAATGTCAATAAGATTATATTTATATATTTATAAAAACATTGAATTATAGATATACATATTATTATGAATATAATGGATAGTTTTTAATAATTTATATAATAGAACTGAATATGATATAAGAAGAGAATTATAAGAAGACGGTGAAATAAATCAGATATATATGTAAAATCTATACACCAAACTGAAGACTAATCTATAAGAAGATCATGTGTAGCGACAATTTATAACATTGAGGCACATACGCCAAGTATACAAATCAAAGTTATCAAAATAAGCTCTATCTTCCAAACTAGTCTTAGAATCTTAAGTAAAATATTATAATGAATACTATTCAGTTTTGATAAAATTATATTATTAATATGTTATAACTCTCACTAAGTTAGAATTGTTATCTCAAGACTAAATCAGGGCATCCCAAATAGGGGACATCACAAAATGACGCACCCAGAACGAACCAACAAACGAGAGTGGGGTGTTAATAACTTAATACCCCGACCATTGTGGAGATGGACGTAGCCACGGGCAGATGTATCGCGTATCGCTGAAGGAAGCTGGAGACAACGGTGGAGATGACGTGGATGATGGTTCCTTGCCCATCAAAAGTTGCTGCGATGGTTGATAGCGTCAGTCAAAATGTGAGGTGTTAAGGCCTCCTCTTCACGAAGAACACATTAAGCTGCTGGAGTTTGAGTCTTAGTCGGGGCTTTCGCCTGCCATTTCGGAGGGATAAGGGGTCGTAGATGGAGAGATAAGGAGATAAAAGCTCTATGCAGTGGAGGGATAAGATGAGGGCTGCACGAGTATGGAGACATATGGAGTGATAAGGAGCATAGATGACACAGAAAAAATTCAGCAAGAGCCAAATCTATGAGGTGTTAATGCCTAAATTGTAACTACATGAGATGCACATATTGGAAAGAAGTATTGCCGAAGTATAGCTGCAATGGACATTAAAAATAT
Organism: Cryptomeria japonica; assembly: GCF_030272615.1. NCBI lineage: Eukaryota > Viridiplantae > Streptophyta > Pinopsida > Cupressales > Cupressaceae > Cryptomeria > Cryptomeria japonica. The sequence goes on from NC_081413.1 coordinate 156,289,235, forward strand.
CCATAAACAAAAAATACCAAATGAGCATTGGCAGCCACAAAATCTTGTAGAGGTAATCACTGGTATTTATGGAAAAAAGGTTAAAAGATAATCATCAATCTATTTGTCCTCCTGCCAAGCACTCTGTCATGTCTCTATGGATTCTAATCCAAAGTCGCATCCCATCAATACAGCTGGCTCTGATAGGCTGTTCTTTGTTCCATTTGGTTTTTGTCATATAGGCAATTCTGGAGGTTTAGCATGAATGAACCATAGTGACCAAAGCAGAAGATCAAAATATCTAGCTCACTTACCATGAATAAGTCTAGTTCAATGCTAAGTTGGCATAGGTAAGTCCTAGGGTTTAGCATGAAAGAACCCATAGTAACTGAAGCAGAAGATCAAAATATCTGGTACACTTAACGTGATTACTTTAATACAAGGCAAAAATATTGGCAGAACTAAACGAAAGAACTTTAACCATAACATATTTTTGTTTTTGCAGACTCTGTAGTTAAAATTACAAAAAACTATAAATTCTAATAAAGATACAAATAACATGATGACAATAGATATAATTACAGCCAATTTGTCAAAGACTTTAAAGAAATTATTGATACTAATATTTCAAATTAGTTTGGACTTTTGGATCACAGAGAATATAACTACCAATACAATCTTATCCATGAAGAGAGAAAAGCATGATCATCAACATTACTCCAAATTCCAATATCTTGAAGCTGGATTGCATACCTATTTTTTTCTACCACCACGATCCCTCAGGGCCAATGTCAATATTTCTCCAGGCCCAATATTATAATATGCAAGTGATAAATTGTCTTTGAGAAAACCAGCTCTACCACTGAGTTTTTGTTTGTTTGCAGGCAAGGAAATATCTGCTGCAATCTTATCCTTGAGATTGGCAATAGATTCTGAGAGAGACTGTATTGTGACTTCCAGCATTTGACCATTCAGATTTCCTTCTTCAATATTAGGGACAGAGATAGAAATACGCACAGATCCCTGCACCAGTTAACATATACATATAAGAAAAATACATGAAGAATTACCAAAGCAAAAGGGGCATACAGGCCTGCTAAAGACAAAAATGGGATTTCATGAAGATACGTATTTTAAGATATTAAGTCATAAATCCCCTGCTCTACATAATAAGTCCTCCTTTCCACAATTTTGATATTTAATACCAGAATATTATGAACAAATAAGTAAATATGATTTATCAAATGTCTTCCTAGAAACTGATAAAGATTTTTGAAGATAATCAATCAATTGGCTAACCATTTAGCAAAGAAGATCCTGATTGACTCTGTGAAGGATCACCTAATGTCCATCATTTCCAAGATGTCAAATGCAAGAGATGTTCAGAACTTTGGAAGGGATGTATGAGATCAACAACACAAGTAGGGCACTTGCATTGAGGCAACAACTTCATCAAATCAAGATGGCGAAGGGAGAATCTGTCATATCCTTCTTCATGAAGATTTCAGAATTGAAAGATCAGCTAAGCGCCATTGGAGATGAAGTTATGAACAAGGATCTTGTCATGTTAGCATTGAATGGCCTTCCTCACTCTTGGGAGCCATTTATTCAAGGCATGAGTGGGAGATCCAAATTCCCTGAGTTTGATCGTCTTTGTGCTGATTGCATTCAAGAAGAATCAAGGTTGCCTGCAAGGGGAATTGTCAAGAGTTCTCAAGGTGAAGACACTCATGTTCTTGCCACCTAGTCTACTAAGAAGAAAGGAGGAAATTGGAAGAAAGGCAACTTCAAGAGGAATAGAGATCAAAGGTCAGACTTTGCACTTGATTCAAAGAAAAAGAAGAAAGAACTCTCCCACATCCAGTGCTTCAGATGTGACAAGTTTGGTCATTTCGCAAGATATTGTTTGTCAAGGCCGAAGCAACAAGGGGCGAACATTAATGAAGTCTCAACTCAGAAGGAAGCAGAAGATAACTCTAATAGATTCCTCTTCATATCAGCATTATCAAGCAATGTCCCTACGGATAGTGATACCTGGCTGATTGATAGTGGAACTTCTAGACACATCACCAACTATCGGGAACATCTTTCAGATTTGGTGGAGAGGGAGTCTAATCTTCAAGTGATCATTGGAGATGATGCATGATATTCAGTGAGAGGTTTTGGTGCTACTTCCCTCAACTTAGATTATGGAATCTCACTTAATCTCGGTCATGTCTTGTTCTTAACGGGAATCAGGAGGAACCTTATCTCCATTTCAGCCTTGGAGGATAAAGGTTATCAAGTACAATTCTCAGAAGGGAAAGTTCTTGCATGGCCGAAGAACTCCAGCATCAAGTTAGCTCGTGTGATTGGGAATCGGCATGAGAGTTAGTACAAGCTTTCCATTCGTCCGGTTCAAGCTCTTCTACATGACTCTTCCAGTTCAAGCGAGCTATGGCATAGAAGACTTGGACATCTACACTTTCGGGCTCTTCCAACATTGGAGAAGATGGTTAAAGGTATGCCTAAACTTAGTCATGTTCATGATGATACATGTAAGGGTTGTGCTATGGGTAAAAACACTAAGAGTCCATTCTATAGTAGTTTAAAGGTTCATGCATGGAGATAGATGATGAAATACATGAGACTCCTCAAGACATGGACACTGATCATACTCCTAAGATTGAGAGGGAGTCTACAGAACCTGAAGAGAATGATGATCCACTTGAGCCTTTGGATCCTACTGATGGGCCTAGAGATATTATTGTGAGCCGAAAGAAACCTCTTTGGGCAAGGAACACTGTGCAGGAGGCAGAGAAGTTCGCAACACCTAGAGGCACATTCAAAGAAAGTAGAAGACCTCAAAAGTTCTCTAACTATGTTGCATTGATGTGCAATTTTATTGAGTCTGAACCTTCCAGTGTCGAGAAAGCCTCAAATCAGCAAGTATGGAAAGATGCTATGGATGAAGAATATCAATCCATCCTTAAGAATGATGTTTGGGATATTGTGCCTAGACCTAAGGGAAAGTCAATGGTATCTTCCAAATGGCTATACAAGATTAAGCATGCAACTGATGGAAGCATTGAGAAGGACAAGGCTAGATTTGTGGGTCGTGGTTTCTCTCAGCAAGAAGGAATAGACTATTTAGAAACATTTGCCCCTGTTGCTCGCTATACTTCCATCAAGACCATCATTGTCATTGCAGCAGCTAAAGGATGGAAGTTACATCAAATGGATGTAAAGACGACCTTTCTCAATGGTGTAATTGAAGAAGAGGTCTACATTGAGCAACTTGAAGGCTTCGTGATTCATGGGAAAGAGTCTTATGTGTGCAAATTGAAGAAAGCATTATATGGCCTTAAGCAAGCTCCTCGTGCATGGCATGAAAGGATTGACAAATACGTGGTAAGTTTGGGTTTCTGCAAGAATGATGTTGATCTGAATCTTTATTGCAAGGTATTCAATGGTGATGTGTTAATCTTGGTTCTATATGTTGATGACTTATTTCTTACTGGGGAAGATCGTCTCACCATAGATGCAAGGAGGAGTTGACTTCAGAATTTGAGATGAAAGACCTAGGACTCATGCATTTCTTTCTAGGTTTGGAAGTATGGCAGAGGCCTAATGAGATTATCCTGGGTCAAGGAAAATACACCATTGACATCTTGAAGAGATTTGGAAAGTTAGATTGCAAGTCTATGTCTACACCGATGGAAACTAACTTGAAGAAGTTAAGTGAAACTATAGCTAGTTCAAACCTTGTGGATCCTACTATGTATAGACAGTTGATTGGATCCTACTATGTACAAACAGTTGATTGGATCTTTGATGTATCTAGTTAACACTAGACCGGATATTTGCTATGCAATGAGTGCACTAAGTCAGTTCATGTGTGAATCAAGGCGGATACATCTAGTTGCAGCCAAGCATATCTTGAGATACTTGCGTGGCACAGTTGGATATGGCTTGAAATATTCTTCCAGTGTGGACCTGAATCTACAAGGCTATTCTGATTTTGATTGGGCAGGGAGTGTTACTGATTGGAAGAGCACCTCTAGTTATTGCTTCAGTTTGGGATCTGCTATGATTTCTTGGTGTAGCAGAAAGCAATCTTCAGTGGCACTGAACACCGCAGAGGCAGAATACATTGCAGCATGTGTGGCAGCTCGCGAAGCAGTGTGACTTCGAAAGCTCCTTGCAAGATTGTTTGGACAATCATCGAAGCCTACAGTTATTCATTGTGATAACCAAAGTTGTGTGAAACTTTCTGTCAATCTTACGTTTCATGACAAAACAAAGCATGTAGAAATCCAATATCACTATATTAGAGATATGGTGCAAAGGAATGCTATTCAGTTAAGGTACATTAGCACTGATGATCAGACGGTCAACATTCTCACCAAGCCTCTTGCCAGAGTGAAGTTTGTGTACTTTCGAGACAAGCTTGGAGTTGTGGAGAATGAAGCCCTAGCTGAGAGGGTGTAAGAACCTACCAAGGGTTCTCAACTTAGACAACGGGGGTTTAGTTGAACCTGTTGCGTTTTATGTTTTGTATTTTGCAATTTCTAACAACAAGGCTAGTTTTGAACAAATAGTATGCAAAAAGCAACATTGGAAAGAGCTGGAAATTAATTGAACTTCATAAAATTAGGATTATCGAACCCTTATTACATCCAATTTGCATAAACACCTTCAATAAAGAAATCAAACAAAACCAGGAAGATTTATTGTCAAATACCTCAGATTTAAGAAACCCCTTATTTATCCTCGCTGCCGTACAGCAGCAAATAATAACAGCAAAATTATTTATCAGTCCAAACTACCCAGAATGGTGAGTTTAGCAGCTCAAACTGAAGCTACCAACTAGGTGTCTCCTTTAGGATTTATTTCAGAATTTTTGGACTCCTTCAACAAAATCGTACCCTTTCAAGGAAGAAAGGTACGGCAGATCTGCAGGCTGTACATGCACAAAAACCCCAGCTGTAAACACACTTATTTCTGCCTCTATTCTGACTCTGTGGCTGCAATCAATCCTTTGCATTAAAATTAATAAAACCCTTTCTAATCTGCCCAATCTTGGTTTCTGGATAAAACCAACTGAAAGCAAAATCAACTGATATTTCACAGCCTCTAATGTTGCTGCGCAAAAATCCACCGTTTTCCTGTACCGATACCTTCAGATCATCTGCAGGAAGAAACCCCTGCTGAAACCCTCAAGCCAAAGTCTCCTCAGAGCAAACTCAATATCAAATCTTCACATAATGAAAAGAAGACCTAAAAACATCTTTTATCTCTTCCCTTTAGGGTTTGGCAATATTCCCAAGAAAAGTACGATTTGGCATTAAATGATGTTTTTAACTTTTAATATTTATTTTTGACTATTGAAGCTTCAAAAATAAATCTCTTTTCAGTGTAATATAAAAGTGGCCCCATCCAATGAGAAATAGACCCTCACTTAAGTTATAACTTAAAGTGACTTTAAAATATTAAAACATTAAAGTTTCCCATTTAATATTTAATTAAAGTAATTAAATATTAATATCTCTCTAAGTATCCATTAGAATTGCCTACCGTCAGAACTGGAGACTACCAAGCCATACTCTACCACTGCCCAACCCACTGGCTAAAAATAGCAGGACTGCTAAAAATAGAAAGTGTCTCAAACGGAGTCCTGGAGACCTCAAATGAAAGCCAGTTCTGTAATGCTCACTCTGAAGATGAAGAATCAATCTCCAAGAGACCCTCTAACCAACCTCATCAACCTACGAGGGTCAATGATAGGCTAATCTACTCGGCTGACATATGTCAACTAGAAGGGGGCATCACAAAGGGAGTCTCAGCATCAGTGATTTCTTGATATGTACTATAATGCATTCTTCTCTGTGAGATAAGTTTGAGGTGCAAGCCCTTGTTAATGCATTCTTCTCTGTGAGAGAAGTTTGAGGTGCAAGCCCTTGTTAATGCATCCTTCTCTGCGAGAGAAGTCTGTGGTGAAAGCCCTTGTTTCCACCCTCTGGGAGTAGCCATGGTAGATCCACCCTCTGGGAGTAGCTTTGGTGGATGTCATGTGAGAGACTCCATGACTTAGCACTTGTGTTTATTCACCCTTTGGGAGTAGCCACGGTGAAGGTCATGATGAGATGACAACATCACAATTCCATGATGGGCACTTGTGTTTATTTGTTTTCCATCCATGGGAGTAGCCATGATGAACCCACCCTCTGGGATTAGCCATGGTGGATGTCACTATGTGACTCAGATATTGAGAAGGACTCCTCCCTAGCTAAGAGGGAGTGTTGATGTTTGTAGCTAGGTCAGATTCCTTCTAGGGCCGACCGCCTATCGGCCTTAGTCACTATAATGTGCAAATTAAAACATTAATTGTAATTGCCTTATAGGGCCGACCTTATATAGGATTATATTATTGTAAATTATTGTTTTTATTCTAAGAGGCCAACCCGACTTGAATGGGTGCCTCTCACATATATAAAGGAGATGTAATTAGGATTCATTACATATTCATTCACTCAAGCATCCAGCATTCAATCACCTTCAGCAGAGCAGCGAATTACTTCTCCTGATCAGCGAATACATTCCCAAGGCAGCGAACCTATTATCTGATCAGCGAATCACCTTCATGATCAGCGACTTGTCTCCATGATCAGTGAATGGTCTTCATGTTCAGCAAATTGTCTTCCCTGATTAGCGAATCATCTCCATTCGAGCATTTTTCAGATAAGTTGGTTACACTGCTGTGTACATCAGTTTGATGCCCTAGGTTGGATTCATGAATTGCTGTTCATACTGCTTCAAGTGTTGAAGCAAATCTGTAAAGATATAAACTGACTATTATTTAATATCATCTGAGATTAGTTGCTGGGTTTTTCACCTTCAAGAGGAAGGTTTTCCCAGGGTATTCTTGTGTTTTTTGTGTTCTTGTGTTAATTTTGTTGATTGCTATCAGTCTGATCTAATAACAAGGAGCAATTATGATCTTGTGTTTTGATCAATAGGGACCATTTTCTTCTGCTAGAATCATTAATCAGAGCAATTCATATTGCTTTTAGCAATGCTACAAGAGTTTGAACAGTAGGAAAGAGAGAGTATGTTTGGATATCGACACTACAGGCAACTTGATGGTGGTTTGAAAAACTATCATACTACAGGTGAATTGTGACACATGGGAGCTCATTTTGGGTAGGAGAATGAATGGAGACAGTATGACTTACATAGGCAGCTTGAAGTTGGGTCTGTGTATCCTCTTAGTTATTGGATGATGCCAGCTAGGGCAGATGCCACCTTGTGTAAGTCTGGTGGACCATCTAGTTATCCTTTGGCTGTGGCAGCTGGGTTATTCCTCTTGGCAGCAATTTCTCTCCCGCCCCATTTGATCATGATATGATATGTGTGGCGGTCTTTATGATATGTCAGGCAGTCATTTCAATTATTCTCTGGTATCAGGTCATGTGGACCTCGTCGGGGTGAGTAGAAGTGGTGACATAGATGATCATTGCCCTAGAAGGCAACCATTCATCTTTCAACTGAGGGAGTTCAAAGGCGGCCATGTCTATCCCAATATCACCATCAACTGACGGAGTTCAATGCTGTTTTACGTAAATTATTGATAGGAAAGCGCTAAGGAGCTTAAATATTTTTTGATATCTATTGCTAATGCATCACTAAGATTATCAACCCAGTAGTTCATCAATGATAAGGGTTACAAGTATTACTAGTAAATCATGTGTCTTTTGAAACAAGATATTTGCAGTATTTATTTGGCAGAGAAAGTCTTTCATACACTAGAGGAACAAAGAAGGATTGATGTTATACTCTATGGGCAGTCTCGTGTTTTGGGCAGTTTAGTAGTAGTCTATGTCTCTCCTTAGGATGAAATGAGTCATATCATCTCTCAGAAAGATTGGATTGGTGATTTAGATCAAGGTTGAGAGGCAATTGTTTGAGAGATTTGAATTTGATTGCTTGAGTTTGAAGTGATTTTGTCATTTGGAAATCACCTAAGTATAAGTAAGTTTTGAATTACAAAAGGTGAAGCATATCCTTCTTCCATCCTTCCCTCCATCCCATATCCTCCATCTCACATCCATATCCTTTACACCTTCCCTAGCCATGGCATCCTTCATGCCTCTCTCTCCTCCTTTCTCCCTTCCTTCCATCTTTCCATCCTTCCTTCCCTTCATCCCTTATTCCTCCATCTTCTTTCCATCTTCCTTCTTACCTTCACCTACCTTCCCCTTTACCCTTCCATCCCCCATTTCTTTAACCACTTCATCACATCCTTCATATCCCTTGTGCCTCCCTCTCCACCTCACCTTCCTAACATCTCACCCCATGTCCTACCTTTCTTCTATTCCTTATACCTCCCAACTTCCCTTTCTTTCATCCTCTAACCTACATCTCACTTCCCTTACCCCTTTCTTCCCTTAACATAACCCCCATCCCATCCTAGCCTACCCTCCTATCCCGCAGCACCAATCCTTCACTACACTTCCACCGCGGCATTTCTTTCCCCAACCTTCCTCACTTCCTTCCCACCACGGCACATCCTTCTCACCCATCCTTAACTACCTTCTCACTGTGGCACTTATTTCCTTCATATCCCACACACCCTTGCCACCACGGCACATCCTCCCTTCACATCCCTCGCACCCCTCTTCCACGCAGCACTTTATTTCACCATATCCTTAACCCCGTCCACTACCACGGCATGTGCCTAGCTTTCAAACACCCAATAAGCATGGAGGAGATCATCAACGCCAACAAGGAGAAAGGAAAACCGACGAGAACAAAAGACATTTCATTCAAAACAAAAACGTTGGAAATTCAAATTCAAAAAATAAAATAATAAAAAAGAGTTAAGTTGGCTTTCTTTGGCATGAAAGTTTGAATGTTGAAATTCAAACTTTGAAAATAATTAAGCATTTAAAAAACAAATCGGCTTTGGGAGGAATGCGAAAGGTTATGAAAATGATTAATGCCTATAAAGGGAATGGTTGATCATTTCATTTGATCAACCATCCAATTCAAATTTTCTTTACCGGCAGTCAATTCCATCATAAGTGAGGGTGAAATTTAATCATTAAAATAAGACATATGCAGCAATTTTGATCTATCTCCTGTGTAAAATTCAAAGAACTTCATCATTGCATCAAGAAAATTCAGCAATTTGCCACAGATATAACGATTTTGGAACAGAAGTTTGTCAAGTTGAAAGCAAATTTTGAACATCAATTTCATAAACTATCATCAGCAGTCACCAACAAGTCTGATTTTTTTATATTTTGATCGTTTTTTCACATCAGAACCAGGTCTGATTTTGTATGATTACAGTCATAAATCATGGTTATAAAAGGGGGTTTTAAATTACTTTTAATTAAGAAATTCTTTCATCATTTGTTTTAGAAAAACCTTAATTTGACGATTAATATTCTAAGTGAAATTCATTGTAATTTGATGATCATTTTTTAAGCAGAGTCTGATTTTTCACAGTCAAGGTTTTAAGTGATATAACGATTTTGGAACAGAATTTTGTCAAGTTGAAAGCAAATTTTGAACATCAATTTCATAAACTATCATCAGCAGTCACCGACAGGTCTGATTTTTTTATATTTTGATCGTTTTTTCACATCAGTGTTGATTATAATTAGGGAATGGCGGATTCCAATTGCCTTGGGCAACATTGGAATCCGCCCAAGGGGGCCAGCCCCTTTCTCCAACGTGTAGGGCTGGGCCCTATACCTCACTCCACGCTACATAATGAAACCCCACGCCTCATAAAAGGTAGCGTGCTAAACATAATAGGGCCAACCCTATCTAATGCAGTTCGGTTAAAGGAAAAACAATAAATTAAAGGTCAAGCCGACATAAATGGATTTGAGTATCAGCTGACATATATGGATATTGCATCATATAAAATAAAGATACCTTTCACCTCAATAATACACATTCAATACATTGTTATGTGAAATATCTACATCTGCCTAATGCGAACTTGAAGGAGTAATATCACAGTGAATCATATCCAATATCACAGCGAATTCCATCTGCTATACCAGCGAACTACATCTGTCATTAAAGGTGCGAAATTCATCCATGAAGAGAGCGAACTGAGGACTAAGGTTGCAGTCCAAAGTGCAGACTTCATACCTAGGGTTTGGACTTGATTTCTGTTGCAAGTGATAAAGGGGGCAGACTTGACAGTGCAGTCTTGTGGAGGATATTATTTGCCCTAAGTGGAATCACCTTCAAGTACGTAAGATAAGTGTTGTAATCTTCATATGAACATAATCCATAATCAGATCTGAGGATCTTTTCTGGCTGGGTTTTTCCTCCTTGGAGGTTTTCCTAGGGTAACCGTGTCTTGTTCTTATTTTGTTCAATTCTATGCAATGTCTAAACCTAGAAAACTTTAAATCTTGCATCTAATCAATTTAGTTAGAAACTAAAATCTGTTTTTTGAGTTTATATTAATCTGAAAGTGCTAAAAGTTAACATGGTATCAGAGCCAAGTTGTACTAACCGTAATCAGATCTAGCATCCTGTAGCCTAGATCTTGCACTTTCTTGCTGTCATAAAAATGATGACAGGTTTCAGGATCGAGGAGAGATTGAAAAGGTTTGTGATCAAAGGTTTAGCATGGTCATATCTTGGTCCTAAATGCTTGAAGATCTGACTCTTCAGCGTTCAACGTCATTCAAGCTAAGTATTTTTGAGTCATTGCATTCTTGATTGCAAGATATATTATACTCAGCTTATCCAAGAGATTGAAGTATTATCGTTTGGCTGACCTAGTTCTAGGTCGTATTGATTTTATGATTCTAATTGCCTTAGTTGGTAGACTTATCTAATATAGAACATTATTTAAATATCATCATGATCTTTGATTTGCATACTCTTTTAGAACTTAGAAGGTATTCTAAATTTCTGCTTGAGTGTTTCAAGGTATTATAGATCGATCCTTCATTAATGTTTTGATTGGAATCAGGAATGTCTTGGACTCATCATCCACAGTTGTCATCTATACGACTATGATCTAAATACTTGTTATGTTCTCTGCATATGTAATTTAGATATTGTTATTATGTTAAATAATATGGACTGGTTCTATTATTGACTTTTGATCTAAAAGTTCTAAGTATTCTTGTGATGAATACTTATTCTAAGTGAGAAGATATGCTTGGTTGAGTTATGTTTTTTTAATGATTTTCATTCATAACATTTTTTGTTGACTTGAATTCTACTTGACATGAACGACTTATGGAGATGTGTACAGTCATGAGGAGCTAATGATTGTTTGCCTTGGCATCATTGATATAAGTATACCGACTGAGGTGTAGGAATTTTATGTTCTATTAATTATGGAGATGAACTCTTAATGAACAGATCAAGATCACTTTGACTTAATATTTTGGTATTCCTGATAGAAAAGTTTAGTTGAAAGATGATCTACAATCTTGTTCGTAGTATATGCAAGGGTTAATGCTAGCCTTGTAGTTCGTATAATATAGATCTTCTTCATGTGCCTTTTGACGTATGGGATTCTTCTACTATCATAAACTACCTTGAGATGTGTCTTTGTTTTGATCAAATAAAAATTGTGCTTGGTGGTTAACAAAGAGTATAACTAATGAGTATTTTATCATTTTGCAGAATGATATTGTTGTTAGATCAATTTTATCAATGCTCATTTGTTTTGATTCACTTCTGATTACTTTCCTCTAGACTGAATTGCAAATAGATGAACTAATGGATATTATGGCTACATTCAGTCCTTGGTCATTTCTATCTTCTTTCTTCTGATTTGAGTGAACTACTACTTTCGTTTATTGTTACACCAATGTTATAAGTTGTTATAGTAATCATGTGTTTTAGAACACAGCTTTGAGTTGTTCTCAACCTTCAAATCTGACCATTGATGTAAAGAATGATATCTGCTAAATATTTTATGAAGAAGTTATGTGTGGCTCCTCATTGTTTTAGAAATGCATTAAAGATCCCTTTTGCTCTTAATGTCTTAGTGCAAACCTTTTTTTGTTTGGTTTTGTAATACCAAAGATAATGATCAACTATGGACCTTAATGGAATCTTGAGTTCTGATAATTGTAGATTCATCACTTCTCCTGTAAGAGGTTGATGGGGCACGGTTGGATGATTTGTGAAGTTTGAGTATTTTTTATTGTGCTCACTCCGTCGTCTGTTCCAAGAGATTGAATTTATATCTTGTCTTACTAACATTGCATAATTTCACTATTCATTGGCTGAAACTATTTTCTACAAATCTGTGATTCTAATTGTGGTTCCTCTTTGAAAGATTTCGCAATTGATCTCTTAGGATCTTTGTTTTCTATTGATGACATTTGATTGGTAATCTTGTTGTAAAATCTCTTGATCGAAGTTATCCTCATCTTATCTCAATAATTGTGCTATGGGTTCACCTTATTGATTGAAAGATAGATGGACAGGACCCTTGAGATTAACATAAAAGATTGATTGTGCAGAAGTTAAGAGGGAGCGCCTCCTTCTGAGTTTGGTATACTCTAACTTATGTTGGTTGATTATTTTTTGATTATGAGTATTAGCATGGAATTTTGGGTCAAGCATTTTTACTGACTTGATGCTTGGCTGTCCGTCTGATATTGAGGATTAACAGGGAGCCCTATGATCTTCAATAAAACTCTTGGTATGAAAGAGTACTTGATAAGCCTAGGGTTTTGTAAAGATTCTAACCTGTTCCTTGAATTATTTGAAATGCTAATTCTGATTCCTTATGTGGATGATCTAACTGACTGATAAAGATAGCCTCATGATTTAATAAGAAAGAATTAGCTCAGAATTGAGATGGAAGATCTAAACCTAAAATGCGTTACTTCTAGTTTAGAAGTGTAGCAAGGATCTAATGAAATTATTCTAAGTCAAGTTTTCTATTGTTATGGATTGTAAAATTATATGGAAACTAACTTGAAGAAGTTGAGTATGTCTGTAGCCAACTATGATCTTGCAGATTCATTTGAATAGAGGCAGGTTGATTGACGAGTGCTTCAGCTAATCAAAGCTAAGCATATTGTTGCAGGCAAGCATTTTCTTGCAAGACACAATTGATTATGGGTTGAAGCTGCTCAGTTTCAGATTGGTCAAGAAGTGTTACGGACAAGGAAAACACTTCAAACATCCACCCGCTGCGATCTCTTGGACCTACAAGGACAGTCCTCAGTTGCATTAAGTATTACTGTAGCTAAAATACATTGTTGCAAGTGTTGCATCAAGAGAAACAGTGTGGTTTCTCAAAATTCTTGTTATGTTGTTTTGATTTATTATCAGGGTTGTATAGAGATATCTGACAATTCAGTGTTTTATGGCAGAACAATCCTGTGTTGCAAATGTTCTCACCAAGTCTCTTGAAGCTTGAGATAGACTTGAAGCTATGGAGAACACCGCCTTGGTTGAGAGGGAGTCTCAACCTCAGTGATACATTGTGTTGTATCAAACCACCCTCTACGGGCAATGTAAGGTGGATCCAGTCTATGCTTGTATGTGAGTTGGAAGATGTAGTTCCATTCTATGCTTGTATGTGAGTTGGAAGATGTAGTTCCATTCTATGCTTGTGTGCAAGATGGAAAACTACAATATTTTGATTATGTCTATTCCATTTCTTGCTTGTGTGCAAGATGGAGGATTATGTTTATTAGATTCCATTATATGCTTGTGTGCAAGATGGAGGACTAAGTTTCCATTTTATGCTTATGGAGAGCAATGATTATGTATCTCCACTCTATGCTTGGGTGCAAGATGGAAGATTACGATGTTACATTCTTCTTTGGGAGAAGACTGAGGTAAAGACAATGAATGATGGATATGCGTGATCGATGGCATGGAAAGACTCCATGAATTGCATGAATACTTGTGTATGTATTCATGACTTGCAAGTGTGCATGTTAAAGTTTGAAGTCATCCTCCACAGACAGTACAAGATGGATACTATGGGATACTTGTTGTTATCCTCTCTCAGGAATATTTGAAGTTGACAGCTAAGTTCGGATTACAATTTAAACATTGTATGTATTACTTAGGGCTTGGCCCTAATCTTGTAACCTGGTTGTAAGATTATTTTTCTCCCTAATTAAGAGGGAGTGTTGATTATAATTAGGGAATGGCGGATTCCAATTGCCTTGGGCAACATTGGAATCCGCCCAAGGGGGCCAGCCCCTTTCTCCAACGTGTAGGGCTGGGCCCTATACCTCACTCCACGCTACATAATGAAACCCCACGCCTCATAAAAGGTAGCGTGCTAAACATAATAGGGCCAACCCTATCTAATGCATTTCGGTTAAAGGAAAAACAATAAATTAAAGGTCAAGCCGACATATATGGATATTGCATCATATAAATAAAGATACCTTTCACCTCAATAATACACATTCAATACATTGTTATGCAAAATATCTACATCTGCCTAATGCGAACTTGAAGAAGTAATATCACAGTGAATCATATCCAATATCACAGCGAATTCCATCTGCTATACCAGCGAACTACATCTGTCATTAAAGGTGCGAAATTCATCCATGAAAAGAGCGAATTGAGGACTAAGGTTGCAGTCCAAAGTGCAGACTTCATACCTAGGGTTTGGACCTAATTTCTGTTGGAAGTGATAAAGGGGGCAGACTTGACAGTGCAGTCTTGTGGAGGATATTATTTGCCCTAAGTGGAATCACCTTCAAGTACTTAAGATAAGTGTTGTAATCTTCATATGAACATAATCCATAATCAAATCTGAGGATCTTTTATGGCTGGGTTTTTCCTCCTTGGATGTTTTCCCAGGGTAACCGTGTCTTGTTCTTATTTTGTTCAATTCTATGCAATGCCTAAACCTAGAAAACTTTAAATCTTGCATCTAATCAATTTAGTTAGATACTAAAATTTGTTTTCTGAGTTTATATTAATCTGAAAGTGCTAAAAGTTAACAATCAGAACCAGGTCTAATTTTGTATGATTACAGTCATAAATCACGGTTATAAAAGGGGGTTTTAAATTACTTTTAATTAAGATATTCTTTCATCGTTTGTTTTAGAAAAACCTTAATTTGGCGATTAATATTCTAAGTGAAATTCATTGTAATTTGATGATCATTTTTTAAGCAAAGTCTGATTTTTCACAGTCAAGGTTTTAGTGATGTTATAAGTTTGATGCATTCGCATTGAGAATGGGTTTTGTTAGAAGCAAAGAAGATCACCATGTATATGTTAAAATTGTTGATAACCATATTCTAATTATTGTGGATGGTTAGTCATTTATTGGTAACAAGGTGATGATTAGAGAGCTCAAAATTCAAATTTTTGGGATATTTACTATGAAAGCTTTAGGGGCTTAAAAATTCATTCTTAAAATGGAGATCAAAAAAGACCATGCTTACTTGGTTACGTCAAAGTAAGTGTGTTGATACCATTTTACAGCAATTTGTTATGCATGATGACAGACTTGTGAGTATTTTTCTTTCTCTTTGCACTATGCTTTCATCTGCTGTGTATCCTTGGTCAGATGATGATGTAAAGGATATGTCCTACTTAGAACTTGCCTTATGCTAGTGTTGTTAGTAGTCTAATGTATGCTATGGTTTGCATTAGCCCTGATATTGCCCAAACAATGGAAGTTCTAAGTAGGTTTATGTCTAACCCTAGTAAAGAGCTTTGAACATTTTTAAAGATTGTTCCGATCATAGATGAAAAAATCTTTAAAAAATCGCCAAAATCGTGATTTATCGCGAGTTGAACTTGCAAATGATTTAATCGTCTAATAAATCGCACAAGATTTATTTTTTTAAATCGCGATCTAAGCAGCAATAAAATCGCAATAAAATCGCGAGCCAAACCCTAAAAAATCGTGTTTTTAAAACATATTATTGTTTTTATTTTTTAACTTCCCATGAACCTAAAAAGCGACTTTTTTTTTATGGGGCGATTTTATTTCTTTTGAGCGCGCGACTGAAGACGCGACGGCTAACGGAGGTTGTGGAAGCTTGCAAGACATCGCTCGCCTTTCCTTCACCACTGTGCTCATGGCTCTATTTCTCTCGCTCTTCATCTTGCCTTTTCAAGTGCTGCTATACGACCTTCTTACAAGACAAATAATAATGCATAGGACTTGGACGAATATTACAATAATTTTCGTTAGAAACATTAACCATACCCAATAACCTACTAGATGGGTATAGCAACAGTCTCATATATATGTTTTGGGTCGAATGAGAAAGAGATGGTTTAATGCTTTGAATGGCATCTTAGACTTCATGTTCTTTGATTAACACATAATCTATAAAATCCAAAAGTCTATTATGAACTTAAGAATGAGTTCATAAAAAATTAGAAATGGGGTTCATAAGTAAATTTGAACTTAAGAAGACTCCAAGTTTGGATTATAGATGACTACCAAACACAAAATTATGATGTGATGAAAATTTACACTCCTTCCAAGTATTCAGACTTCAGAGATTGTATTTGTTTTGTGGTCTAGACTCTACAATATGTATTTGACTCAAGCTTATTTAGAAGTTGCATTTGTTTTTGGTATATGATATGTATTTGACTCAAACTATTATTTATATATGATGAAAACCAGTAATATGTTATTATGTTTTATAAATTTAGTGTATGTGTGTTTTTTTAGGAATATTTTAAGAAATTATATTTTTTTAAGAATATTTTAAAAAATTATATATTTTCAAATGTTCGATAAATTCGTCGATTTTTTGCCGATTTTTTGCCAAGTCCCGATTTTTTTAAAAATTTGGGCCAAAAGATTTATTGCCGATTAAGATTTTTTCATCTTTGGTTCAGATATTTTATGAGAAGCTTCTAATTATTATTTGTATTATCATGGTACTAATTATGTGGTTTAGACATTGGACATACAAGACTTTGTGGGTGCAAATTAAGCAAATGACTTAGATGATTGAAGATCCACTAGAAGCTATTGTTACTTTGTTTGGTAGTACAGCGAGTTGGATGGGTAAGAGGCAACCCATGGTTGTCTTGTCCACCACCAAAGTAGAGTATATGGCTGCTTCACATGCCTCTACGGAGGCAATATGGTTACAAAGATTGTGTTTAGGTATTGGTTTTGTTTGTAAGAAGGTTTAAATCAAATGTGACAATCAAAGTGGTATCTATTTGACCTAGAATCCCATGTACCATGCTTGTACTGAACATGTTGATCTGCGGTATCATTTTGTTCGGGATAGTAGAGAATGGTAAGGCCCTGTTATACACAAATGTTGCAGATTCGTTTACTAAACTACTAAGCACGAGTAAGTTCTCACTATGTAGGGAGGCTATGAGCCTTGCATCTCCTAGCACTTGATTTATTTTATTTTATTCCCTATTATGCCATTGCAATGTGAATTCAAGTGGAGGAATGTTAGGATTGGTGATATTAACTTTGTAATCTTAGAATTATGTACCTTAATTTAATATTTTACTATTTTAGTAGTTGGTTATAATTTCATGTGCCTTCGAGAATCAAGGAATGAGAACTTGGACATCCCACATAAAGAGAGATGTTTATTTGTAATTAAATACTATTTTCTAGGCACTTGAAATGTTCTTTGCAAGGTGGCATTTAGTGGGGGAGCTTAATTTGGCCTATGACAGCATCATTGGACACTTGGCACAAAGTGAAAGGGAATCTAACTATTTATGGTATTTATGGTATTGTAAGAAGTTGGACTTTTGGAGTTGCTATTGTCTTCTAATGAATTGTTCTTGTCCACTAGTGAAGTTGTCCAAAGCTTATAGAAATCTGAAAAATATTTGTAACTCCTGGGCATGTGTCATGAGGTATTTTTTGCAAGTAGACAACTTGGCTCATGGTTTGATTCCATTGTTTTAAAAACCTTTTATAATTTTTTGTATCACCTTCGGGTAGTGATTTGTATGAGAAGATGCAGGTTCGTAAGTGTTGAAATAAGAAGAGAAATGTGTTGAATATTGTATTATTGTTTGTGAAGATTAAGACATACTTGGTGCTCCCTGTGCTGGTGGAGTTTTCCTAAAATAATTTATCCTTGTAAATCCAATGTTGGATATTTCTATGGTTTGCTGATTTCATGTGCTTTCCATTTCCATTCACATATTTGGCTTGATTAATGTTCATCAAAATCTACAAAAAAATCATGTTATTCCAACAATACAATCACTCTATTTGTTAGCAAGAATCAACAACTTTAGGAATCTACTCAAAGTAAGATACAACCTTCAAGATACTGAAAAAATAGTTGTCTTTTGAGATATAGGAACTGCCAAGGCCAGACCATCATTGGTTTGAAAAAAGACTATTTATAGGTTGGACTTGACAGATGCAAAGGGATCTCATTTCCTGGAATTGGCACAAAAGCCCTCTAAAGTGCACTGTTTAAAAGGGTAGATTAGCAATCTAAATTGAATAAAATTTGGGAATCTAGATTGGCAGTCAAATTTCAAAAATGGAAATTTATTTTATATCAAAACCCTCATTTTCAAAGAAATCAAGCTCATGTCTGATGGTGGGAAGTGGCCTAAACTCTTAGAAAAAATCAAGAGGTAAGTGATAGCGAAGAACTCAATAGTATGTTGGCAATGCCAAGTCAAGGCCCTCAGTTTTTATTCTCAAAAGGACCTCCTGTTCAGAACCTAAGAAAGTGCTTTAGATGGATGATGATGAAGAACAAGGAAGGTGTAACAAAGAACTTCAAAAATTCTGGAATGCAAGTGCCAAACTATCTAGCATTTAGCATTGCAAAAAATATGACAAATTTCTTCTTTGATTGTCACAATACTCTACTTGTCTGGAAATCTATGCTTAAAGGATAAGAAGTATTAGTTAAAATAAAAATCATATGGATTGATATTTAAACTAGCTCCCTTACTGATGTTAAACAGCAACATACTCTATGGTTAGTTGTCTCTACAAATATACTTCTGGTTTTTTGTGGAGCGAAAGGAGAAGTGTGTTTTTCAAAACGAGGGCAGGGAACCTACTGATTTCATCATTCCCCGCCCCACTTTTGCAGGACCATGGCATTTAACAGGCAACAGCAGGACTTGAGGGAGCTCCTAGGAACAGAAAACCTCCCCAACAAAGGAAAATAAATTGGTTGCTAAGATTGCAAGATCGTGACCACCACCCAATTTGATTGAGGGCAGTGGTACTGTTCAGTGCAGACTGCCTTCTGCAAAAAAAAAGGCATTGAATACATTGACGCCAGAAAAGATATTAATTCAGGTATGACAAAAAGGTGCTAATAGCGCTGAGACCATGCAAAACAGAGACCTTGTTAACACTGTTAGTTCATCCACATCCCTTGGTCCATGACCCAGTCCAGCTAAAAAGAGGTTGATAACAAAGGTTATTACTGTTTCTACAGAAGCATTTGAAAGAGTGTTCAGTAAAAGAACGTTGACAAACATGAGGAGAAACAAGTGAATTCGCCCCTAATGTGACAATATCAGTTAACACTGTTAGTTCATCCACATCCCTTGGTCCATGACCCAGTCCAAAGAAAAAGGGGTTGATAACACAGGTTATTGCTGTTTCTACAAAAGCATTTGAAAGAGCGTTGAGTAAAAGAACGCTGATAAACATGGGGAGAAACAAGTGAATTCACCCCTAATGTGATAATATCAGTTTAACTTATAACCGTATCAAATGCAGTGAAGAAAGAAAAATTAATCCTAAAGCATGAAAAATATAAAAGAAAAGTGAAAGCATACTGGATGTTGTGCCAAGAACTGATCTTCCGGAATGAGTAGAAGTTCGTCAATCTTTTGCCTCTTGGGCTCGGGCTCTTCGGGCAGTGGAGGTGGAGCCTCTTCAGGTGGTGGTGGAGGAGGCATTCCCTGAGGTGGAGGTGGTGGTGGCATCATGGGCATTGATGGTGGAGGGACTAGCGGTGGAGGTGCAAATGGTCTAGGAGGCGGCATTGGCGGAAATTGTGAACCTGGTGGAGGTGGTGTAACCATTGATGTTGGCATCAATCCTGGGGGCGGAAGTGGGGGAGGTGGCCTGTTTATAAGCTGAGGTGGAGCAGGAGGCATACCAGCGGGAGGTGGAGGTGGTCGAAGAGGAGGAGGAGGTAGAACAGAAGGCCTTGGGGGAGGTGGCATCGCAGAAGCAGATGTGGGTGGGGCAGAATACTGGACTGTGCTTGGAGGTCGAGGAATATTCAATGCCAGCCCAGGAGGGGGAGGTAGGGGCCTAATAGGTGGCACACCCATTTTAGGAGGGGGGGCAGGACCAGGAAGGTTCCTTCCATCATTATTACTTAAATCCATCTGTTCATCTCCACCATTCTGAGTCATGGCTTGGTTTGCAGTACGGCCAATGCTTCCAGTATGCCCATCCCAAATGACTTGCTTTGGTTCCTCTTTCTTCTTTTCTATTTCGGCCTTCACTGCATTAGAAACTTCCTCCTCTGTAGTACCAAAAATATCCGGCCGTGTCCGAGCAAGTCCAACTATGTTTCTTGAAATCTCATCATCAGGTGCAAGAGTCGTCTCCCGGAGTTTGGCCATCATTCTTTCCTTCTGTTCTTTATACTTGGGATCTATCAAAGAAATCCGCATGTGCTCAGCCATCTCATTAATGGGAACCAGTTCTCCCGTAATTGGAGAAACCACAAACTTAGTTGGATCCTTTTCAGCTGATATCCTCTCTTCAGGCCTCTTCCAGTTCTTAACTATTCTCATTGGCGGGTCCATTTCATTCTGAGGCGGGGCAGCTGGTGCTTGTGTCTGGACTTCTTCTTGCACTTTGGTGCCATTTTCTTCGGCGCCATTGGACACCTTCAAGCTCTCTTCCACCAAATGCACCTCCTCGTCATCCATTTCCATTTCCACTTCCTTTCCAGACTCAGCAATCTCTTCCTCATCGTCCATCGCGGCCAACGCCTTGCTCCTCCTAATAACTTCTTCTAGAGTCATCGGCTGTGGCAATTCCTCATCTTCATCGTCAGCAAACTCAATTGCCTCCACCACCACAAAATCGTGCCAATCAATCATGGCCATTTGCATCCTCTCCTGCTCAATTTCGTCCTCTGCCTTCTGCCTTGCCTGTTCCTGCGACCGCTCCCACTCAAGGCGATGCAAGCACCGCTCCAAAACAGTAGTCTTATCCGCGCCATCCTTCCTCAGCTTTTCCACCAAACCCTTGGCAGGCATCAAAACCTTAGAATACGAATCCGTAAGAGCAGTAAAAAAAGTAAACATGCTGTGTGTAGGCTTCAAGAAGTGAAACTGAGGGTTGTTTACTTCGCGGCTCGTCAGCCCGTGTAAAAAGGTCTTACCATTCCTTGCCACAAACTGTGCAGTAAGCTTAATAATGTCCAGTTCTTCGCCAGTGATGCCCTCGGGAAGCCTTACCGTGTACTGCTCTGCCTCGGGAGGCAGTAAGGGTTTGGCCACGGGTTTGGCTGGTAAATCTACTGGCTTTGTTGGCTGAGCACCCTCGGTAGCAGCCGCTGCAGGTGTAATCCCTTCGGCCACACCACTGGCGGGTGTGGGTTGTAATTGCGCCGGGTTTTGAACCTGCAACCTGAATTCTGAAACGCGATGCTGGTAATATGCATGGTAAGGATCGCTAGGGTTTAAAAAATTGAACTTTGCGTTGTTTTTCTCATTTGCGAGAATTCTCTTCTCAAACTCGGGACCATTACGGGCAACAAACTGTGCAGTTTTATCGACAATGTTGCGAATGTCGGGCGGCGGGTGAATTATTCCGATGGTTTTCGTATGTGTAGCAACAGATGCAGATTCAGATCCTGATATGCTTAAATTGCTTAGATTTTGAATTGTTTCTTTACTTTCTCCGGCATTGATGTTGTTATCGGAGGAGAGCTGGGCTAGCGGTAAGGGGCCAGAAATGCCATCCGCCGGAGGTGCAGGGAGGGACAAAACTTCTGTAATGCCCGGCATTTCTAAACCCTAAGCAAAACTTATAAAACTCCTCAGGCTCTCATTGCACAAGGTCCAGAGAAATATGCGACTGCCAGATGTTGATGCTGCTCCTGTACTGCTGAGCAATTAACGTACTTCGTTCATGGTCGGACAGACGCAGAAACAAAATTTGTTTCCTATCGTACTGAGAACATATTGCTCCTGCCTTAGCCCTCTCAGTTTATTAGTTCCTGCCGATACGCGCATTACTTATTCATCCATTTAATGCAATTCTCCTTTTTAGTTGGCCAATCATCTTATGAAATTTAAAAAGTTTGTTTGTATTTCTATAGTTTCCATATTTATATATAAATTTTTATTTTTTATTTTTATTTTTATTTTTTGGATAGGTAATTGGTCGAAGCCTGAATAGCTTTTGACTGGAGCTATGAACCAGTGGGGACATAGTAGGAGGCCCCATCCCTTCCCCATCTTATGGAAGGCCAAGAGTCACAACTTAGAATTCCACTTTAGATGTCCCTATTGGGAGTTGAACTTGGGTCTCCACAATGAGAACCCAATGTTTTAACCAGTTAAGCTCAACCCCTTGGACATATTTATATATAATTATTAATTTTAATAATTGAAATAATTTATTTTTTTTTATTATTTTATAATTTATTTTATTTATTTTTTAATAAATTAATATTTTTTTAATTTTTTATTTTAAAAGTTGAGAAATAAATGTACATAGATCATTTGGTAGTTACTCGTTTATATGAGAAGACATAAGAAAAGAAAATTTAAATAAATTTAAGAAAGTACATAAATATGATCAAATCTTACCTTCTTCCATTCAAGCAAGTACATAAAAGAAATAAAATCTATAAAAAAAAAAAGAAAGTCTACATATTTAATAGAATGGTTGTTGAAATGCAAAAAAAAAAAAAAAAAACTTAACAAATCTTGTTTAATTTAATGCGTGTTTCAACAAATGTCATTTCATTCAATGCTTAAGAAGATTTTCCTTTTTTAAATAATAAGAAATTTTGGGTATTTAATTGAATGGTTGTTGAAATCCAAAAAAGTCTTAACAAATCTTATTTAATTGAATGCATATTTTGGCAGGTGTCATCTCATTGAATGTGTCTGCTTTCTCGAGTCCTTCAATGAGTATTGCGTGTAGACGATGCTTAATAGTTATGACCAATGCATCTATGCCTTTTGTTCTTGCTCTCAACCCAATTATGCTTGTTCATTTTGTGCTTCTTAACCTTGACAGTGATTTCAAAGGCATGCAACATAACTAGTCTCATCATCATATGCAAATCTTTCTAAAGGGCACACAATATATTAAGAAAGAGGGTGAATCGGTGTATCCCAATTTTAACTTAGTTAAATATTAATTATTGTTAATAACTTCTCCAAGCATGAACCTTGAAACATCAAAGAAGCTCTTACAAATCTCCTTAATGATGTCTCAATTAAACAACACATATAATACACATCCACAAAAAGAACACTAGCTATACATGGAAACCCAAGATAGGAAAAAACACAATGAGAATGGTTGTTTGATCTACTGTCCAAATTTAGCCTCACAAAAATAATAGATGACTTACAACATAGAGTAGGAATCAACCTACCTGAGACACCAATCTCCAATTGTGTTTGTAGGCACCAACCTACTAGAGACACCAATCCCACCAATAGACAAATATATGAATTGCAGGCCTTCAAACTAGAAACTTGGCTTGCACTTGATTTGATCAACCTTCATAACACTCTCCCACATTGCATATGATTTTTTATGAAGCCACAAAATTATTGGAATGCAACTCACATAGCATCTCCCTTAAATTTGCATATTAAACGCATATCGGATAATTACATTAAAACCCATATTACATAGCTTTCCAACATCCAAGATTGATCTCATATCTCTCTATATATATGCATTGCAATTACAATTACATTCATATTTCAACCTAGAACATAATTGCAATATTTGCAACTTGGAGAGAACAAATTACTTAACCAAGCATGTAACACGCCAAGTCCAATAGCCCGCATGCTACTCCATAAGAAAGAAAATGCTATGTGCTTCCCCATGTAGCTTTATCTAGTCCCAATGGTCATCTATGTGCTACCTTTGGTGAGCACATGCTACAATCCTATGGTGCATCAAACCAGAACAACAACCCACCTGATTAACTAGCATGATGAGCAATCTGTCACTTCAAACTCACTAACCACAAAATATGCCATCCAAAAACTATAGATTATGATGGATCGTGTGTGACATACTATGTCTTCAAACTGATGATTATAATTCTCAATTGTGAAGGAATGTATAACAAAACAAGTTACTAGAGCAACCTCACTATGTAGATAACTTACCTTGTACACTTCTAGATCACACTCCTGAATCACACTTTTGAATCACCTCTATTGACTGGAATGGATGCAGGATCATACTACAAATATACCTCAATTGATTCCTCTACCATATCTAGCCAATGTACTTTCGCAACTCAAAATGCTCAGATATGACATGACAATATTATACATGCTTCAATATTTTGGATACATTGACATCAATGATAGAACTTATCAATATTCACAACCTCTTGAATCCTCTTTGACGCACCTTTGACATTAAAGACAACACTACTTTGACATCATTGATAAAATATGTTCAACAATATGCCCATTTATCATTGATGGCAAACAACAAAATGTTGATGTCCCATCGACACAAATCTAGTGTGTCAGGATCAGGTTCTCTCCCTATCTAAAACATATGAAGCTTTTGAGCATTTGAAGAATTTTGAGATTCATTCTCTCCTTTAACATCAATAGAAAAGATCGACATGACAATCTAGATTCATTTCTTCTCGATAGACTTCCCTGAGTCCACATCTCATTGTTAAAAGTTTTAGGTGACTCTACAACATCCCCAGGATCAAAGAAAGACAAAATAACTTCCACAAGAGAATGGCAAGAAGATTGCATCACAATTCAAGATGATGATATTGCTAATGTACATACAAATGTACATAATGAACCTTGCATGTATAGGCAAGGTGAATAAACAAGATGTTGACAAGTGTCGTCATACTATGCAATGCACAACCTATCACCCACATAAGGTGGAAAAGTGATAGTGTGATAAGACCACTAAAGGTGGAAGATCCACTTAAGGTGGAAAAATGATAACACGATAAAACCATCTAAAGCAGAGATGCTCTTAAAGTGTAGAAGTAATCACCAAGTAAACTTAAGTGATATGTGTAATAAGGACGTAGGTGAGGTTATCACTAGGTACAACACCTTAGTCACACCAACACTATGCACTATGTCATGCACTCCCCATAAGGTGGAAAAGTGATAGTGTGATATGTCCACTAAAGGTGGACACTTGAGGTGGATAAGTGATAACATGATGAAACCACCTAAAGTGGAGATGCTCCTAAAGTGTAAAGTGATCACTAAGTAAACTTAAGTGATATGTGTAATAAGGACCTACGTGAGGTTATCACTACGTACAATACCTTATTTACACAAACACTCATCAACTCATCTGATCTTTCCATTCCTACTCAAACATGTTTTGAAACTCTCTACAAGATAACCAAGTCTACTTGTGGCAAGAGTATAAACCCCCCCCCCCCCTCAAATTGTACTTCCTTTTAATTCAAGAGGAGGGAGAAACCACTCCCAAATTTTAATAGAGATACTCAAAACTATCCTTAGACAAAGGTTTTGTGGAAATGTCTACAATCTACTCCTTGGTCTTAACATACTCCATCTTCACCTATTTGGTTGCTACCTTCTCTCTCAAAAAATGATACTTAATTGCAATATGTTTAGTTATTGAATGCATCACCAAATTCTTTGAAATATTTATTTCACTTGTGTTGTCACAAAGAATTGAAATAGGCGCATCAAATTCTACTTTCATCTTCTTTAAATTTTGCTTCATCCATTATACTTGAGTGCAATAGGAAATTGCTAGAATGTACCCTACTTCAGTTGTAGATAGGGACATTGAGTCCTACTTTTTGCTCAACCATGGCACAAGACTATCACTAAGAAAGAATGCTCCTCCACTTGTACTACATCTGACCCCTAATCTACATTAGCGTACCCAATCAAATTGAACTTCTCACTCATTGGATACCATAAACCAAAATCTTTTGTTGCTTTTAGATATTGAAAAATCCTTTTTATTACCTTAACATTTGTTTCGTAGATGTTTTGTAAAACCTAGCAACCATATTGACTACCTATAAGATATATGGTATGGATGCGGTCACATATAACAAACTGCCAATCATTGACCTATATGGGATCTAATTTGATGGAGCATTATCATCATCCTTGCTCAACTTACATTTAGTAACCATAGGTGTACTTACCAGATTGCACTATTCCATCTTAAACTTTCTCAACGTTTCCTTTATGTATTTGGTTTGGAAAATAAATATACATTTTTCTTACTAAGAAATCTATAAACTAAGAAAGAATGATAGCTCACCAAGCATTGACATCTCAAACTCCTTTTGCATTGAATCCTAGAACTCCTGACACATGACAACACTGCTACCTCTAAGGATAATGTCATCAACATGTTTCACAACAATCAACAATTGATCACCTTTTGATTTTATATACAAATTGTTATCTGCATTGCCTCTCTTGAAACCTTGTCACTGTAGATACGTATCTATAGCATCCTAAATTGTACTCCCTTACAATTTGGTCCACATTTGGGGCCCTCGCCTTAGTGTTTGTACCCCAATGCTTAATTAAGACCTAATTATACTTATATCATGCAAAGCAAGCCTTATTTTCACCTTACACCTTAAATGGCCCTTTGGTCCTAAAATGGGGTAGGACCAGGGCGTGGCACATTGGTCCTCCCAAATAGGACCCCAATTTGGCCCCTCACAACTGTCATAATGAGTTGGAGGGCATGTGATCTCCATGTTGGCCCTTATCGAAAAAAAAAAGATTTGTTTTTCCAATAGGCAAGTATATAAGGAGGACTTCCTCTCTCATTTTGATATGGGATAACAACAAAATTATAATCACAAGGCATCAAGCATTCAAGCATTCGAGAGTTCAAGCATTGAAGTATTCATCATTAAGTGTTTCTAGAGGTCTTCAAGGTTGCATATTCTTCAATCATCAATTTTGGAGCAACGTTACATCATTCATATGCAAACATGTGTGTGTGATTAGAGTTTTGTCACGTTCATACCATTTTATACAACATATGTGATTACATTCAAGAAGTAAAGCATCATTATCAGTCATTGCAGATCTAAGGTATATCTTTCCATTATTTATTTCAGTATTTCAATCAAGGTTAATTCCTAAACTGGGGTTTGACTTAGGCAAACCACTATTCCCAACTTAGTTCTCCTTCTTTCGGTGTGTAGGAAACACATACGAAGCTATGATCTTCAGAATAAGCATTATTTATAGTGACAAATCAATCCCCCTTTGGTGTGCACAAAGTGCAGAGGACCAAGGCGACCACCACCATGGTCCCGACAATTTAGAAGCTCCTTCAGGGATCAGATCTGAGTCTGGTTATATTTCTCAAATCCAAGTGTGTGGCTCAATCCAACAACTATAGCTCACTATTTCTATATTTTCATTCTCATTTCCAACACTTTACCCTAATTTCAACAATTCAACTAACAAAAGAGGTTAAACAAATTCGTTCCTTTAATCCAATTAGTCTTTATTCCTAATCCTTGTTGGTTTGTGACTAAATCTATTGGATTTTAACCCTCTTTTGAATGTAATTGGTCCCTAAGTAAAATTAGTGGTTTTACTACATCTTGTGGAAGAAACCCTAAATTTTCACCACATTATATTTTGGTGAGGCCAACGTCTTACACCTTAATTTCTAATTTATGTTCTCAAGTTTGAGTTCTTTGTGCATTTCAAATTCAAATTTTCACTTGCAAGTTTAATTTCCAATTAAATTTTAAAAATTTAGAGGTTAATTTCACAAAAACCCTAATTTTTAAATTTAAAATTGAGCTTGTGGGGTGTTTTAATTTGGATTAATTATTGTAGATATGTTTATTCATGCAATTTCAAATTCAATTTTGCATTCATAGATCTTATTTTAATTAAATTACATAAATGAAGAGGTTTAATTCACAAAAACCCTAATTTATTAATTTGATTTTTGGGTTGCATAATTTTTCAAATCCATTTTCAGATACGATCTTTATGATATGTTACATGCTATGATCTAGATGCTATTATTTTCAAAATTCACAAATCAAATTGCTTAGTTAATTGGTTAATCAATCACTTTCACAAAATTTTGCATTGTTTAATCTAAAATTTTCAAAATTGAAATTCAAATTTTCCCTCCTTTATTCAATTTTCCATGCATATATTGAGTGAACATTACTTTATTACATGACATATGCATTTCTTGTTTGATCATAAGAGCATATGGAGTTCTTATCTTATTTTGCTAGTTCAATTTCAAGTTACATTAAACATGCTCATGATGTTCTCTTTCATGCATATAATGATAACTTAGTTCTCCCTTTCATTCATAGCTATGATCTACCCTCTCCTAAAATTGGTCCTACCAATAAGGGTACATTGGTGCAAGAAGAGAATATGAACACTTCTTTCAAAGATTTCCCTCCTAAAGAGGGTGCTGTGGAGAATGAGGTTCATCCTTCTCCTAGAATTTACCTCCCTAATAAGGGTTATTTAGTGCAAGAGGATGATATTGTAGCTACCTTTCCTAGCAATACCATACCTTCTTTTCATGATCTTCACCCTAGACAGGAAGCATTAATTACATATGATAGCCCCTCTCCTAATGTTGGTCTTGACCACAAAGATACCTTAGAGAAAGAGGATGATCCGATTTCCCATCATTATAATGTTTCTAATGCTCTCTCCTGAAAATGAAGAGCCTAGCAAAGATCAAATCAATGTCATTCATATTGCTGAGAACCCTAAAATTGTTCCTAATTATCATGTCGTGCCTTACACGTATAATAATGAGGTGTTTGCTTTGGAAACTGATGAGAACATAAAAATTGAAGCACAACTTTCTTTGTTAGTTCCTACAATACTCTCTCCAATTCAAATAAATACACCATCTCCTACTAAAGAAGTTCCTAAAGAAGAACTCTTGGAGGATGATTGGGGGTCATTAGATTTCACACCTTCTTTTTGTAGAAAATCTAAGATGATTGAATTTGATACTCAAAAAATTTATGCTAAAACATGTCTTGAAATTGATTGGGCCGCTTTAAACTTCAATCCAGTTCCACCTAAGAGTGAACCCTCTCTTGATCCTGGAGATGGATGCAATGGACAAGTTTTAGGGTGTGTGCAACAAAGTCTTGAAAGTCATGAGGAATCACAATTTTCTAATGAAAAGATAGGTTTCCAACCTCAGTTGGCAATTGACACTCATTTGATTGGTTTCAATATGTTGTCATTGATTGCAACATGTTCCGGCTTTCATATTTTGGTTTGGTTGATTACCGACAAACACTTCACCGGCACCGGCAGGTATCTTCACTGGTAGGAGGAATTCTTTTTGTACCGGCATTGCAAGTCGACATGATTCACATTCAGGATACAAGTATAGAAGGCCGACATCATTTTGGAATATTTGGCAATCGACAATTGATTTTGATACTTACGTATATATGTAATTGAGACGACATGTATATTCACTTTGTAATTATCTATGTAAGCCGACATAAGGCATGAAGGATTGTAAGGGTATATAGGTCAGTTGATTAGATCATTTTTTTATGTAAGGATATGCAATATATGTGAGAGAGATCATGTATGTGAGGACATTTATGTAAGAGGCTATTCCAGTAAGGGTTTAGAGTTTCAGACCAGAACAAACAGAGCTTGAATTGGAATTGTATTCAGGCATAGGAAATGTTAGAATTGCAGTTAACTCATTCTTTTGGATTGTAGTCTGGATCTGTATGTAGTCAGTGAGACTTCTTTTGTGATGAGTAGTGTGCTCTAGGTTGTAAGCCTTCCTGCAAGTGAAGGCCCCCATATTTTTTAATATCTTTTCATATGGCCAGTGGATTGATATTGTTGGTCACAAATCCTGCCATGGTTTTTCCTCTTTGAGGTTTTCCACATATATTTCTCAGTGCTATGATATTGAATTGTGTGATTGGCTTGTTGATTGCTTTACTTCTTTCAATCTTATATGTACCAGTTTACCGGTTGGTGAATGCATGTTTTAATAAGGTTAAAATTGATCATTCTGGTAGAACATTGATTCACCCCCCTCTCAGTGTTCTTGGATTCCAACAATTGGTATCAGAGCAAGTATAAGGCAATTCAATGCAATCGATATCTTCTTGAGCGATTTCACCAGTGATCTAAAGAGTTCTTTAGGGTTTCACCGACAACTATTTCTTAGGTGCTTATCGATTTTATCTTTCATCATGGAAGTAGGATCATCCTCTGCACCTACTTTTATTGCAAATCCTACTGTTGTTGAGGTAAAGGACCGTCCTAGGCCGGTTTTCAAAGGGTGTTCGCACATTGCCACCTTGGATGATTCGGTTGGAGCTTTTTCTTGTGTCCTAGAAGGAGTTGTATATGTTGAAGATGTCAGAGCTTACATTCACTGCCACATTGAGGATATGGGAACTAGTGATATTGAGAGCATGTATATGAGCGAGTTAATGGGAGATTCTGGAAAGATTAAGCCCGAGTACAAGCATATTGAGGATCTAGGGTTTACCGACATTCTAGATATTCCTAAATTTGAGGATGAGATTGTCAGATATGTTTTGAGCAGAGTGCATGGAGAATTCATCTGGTTGGACAAACCTTATAAGATCTTGAAGGAGGCCATCAGGGCCATCACCGATTTGTCGCGAATTGGTCAACGTTCAGAGAAGAAGATTTCTAATGATCAGGTTAACAAGCTCACCGACACAACTTTGGACCGACGATCGATGAGGGTTAGCACTACCATGACAGAGACATCAAATTCAAAAGCATGGTTATTGGATACAAGGTAACTCAATCAAACCATCTAAATTTTGTTTCTAGCTCTTGTATATATGCAGCACATAAGATGATGAGGGAAAATGAGAAGTTATATCTCTGTGGATGGATGTTAGATGAGTTGTTAACTAACCTAGGGAAGATCAAAGGAGAGAAGAAGGGAACATTCCGAAATCGAAATCTTATTGTTTGTTTGATGCTATTTTTCATTAATGAAACTCTCGGTTTTGGGAAGAGACAATGGGCATTTGATATCTCAGTAGGAAGACAACTGAAACAATCTATTGCTACATTGGGTAGTCAGCGAGATGATAAGGTATAGGGTTACTTTAAGGCATTCCAGAAGGTTATGAATTATAGAGAGAGGGATCCAAAGGAAATTGTTGAGAAATACTCAACCAAGATATGCTTCATGGTTAAAGAGGATGAAACTTCGATGGAAGTTGTCAAGCCCCAGAAGATATGGATTGAAGAGATGTGTTATGAAGTTGATGCACAAATTTTGGGTGCTTATGCAAAGTTGTTCATTGATGCACCTATTGATGAAGCTGAGAAATCCTTTGGTACTGCAAAATAGAAGAAGCAAGAGGTTGAAACTAAGTTTAATCGAAAGAAGAGGGAGAAACAGTCGGGCAAGGCAAGCAAATGTGATGAACAGGTAACCATTAATTGATGCGGTTTCGGAAAAAGGAAGGAAGAGGAAGGAGCCTAAAATTTTTATTGAGCCTATTCCATCAGACTTTGGATTTGAGGATAACACACCCTTCGCATTCAAGATGGTATTAATGAAGAAAGGTGAAGAATCTAAGGAGGAAGGTAGGAAGCAACCGGTTAGGAAGGTTGCAATCAAGGTATTGGCACATAAGAGAGCTCCAAAGGAAACACCTTATGCTCCATCTGGTACTGGAAGAAGAAAGAAGATGGATGACACTGATCTGGCACTTGTCACCGGTAATGTAACTATTATTCCACCCAAGACTTGAGCAGAATTGGTTGATGAAATAACTAAGGATGGTATGTTAAAAAATATACAATTTTATTAATGAGAATTTAGATGATGATGAACAGAGAGAAGTTGAGGAAGCAGTTTTATTATACTTGGATATATATAAGAAAGCCTTGTTGGAAATTGAGAATCAAATATCGACACATTTATATGACAACTTGGATGCTAGAAGATTATCGTCTAAGGAGGAGGACACGCATATAAAGATTCAAGATTCAATATGACATTACAAGAAGATAATATTTTGTCTAATTTTCTTCATGCCAATTTAATCTCTCTTCTTTGGCCTAAAAGAAGAAGGAAACATAGACAACATCTTGAAAATTCTTCTTTTTGCAAGTATCATCAAACTCATGGCCATTCTACTAATGAGTGTCAAGCCTTGAAAACAAAAATATGTTATATTAATTTAGGTATCGTAAAAGTAACATGTGACAATGAATGGCATATTTCTCAAAATCATTTCAAATAACATTCAAGTTCCTATTATGTTGCTCCTCACTATGTGACATTGTTAGCCTACCTATTGGGGGCTCATTGTCATTCATGGTGGTACAATTTTAGGTGCAATAATACTTAGTGAGCAACATAATAGTCTATTTATTCTTGTCTCTATGCTTGGGGAGCAAGAATATTATCTTTCCTCTTTCTAAAGTTTCACTATTTCCTTTATGGATTGAATTTTTCATAACGTGATGTTATTTCTTGCATAGAGTTATCCTTCATGCGAGTACATGTGTGTTCCTTGGTTAGGACCTATTCTTTGTTTGAAATGGTACATCTCTTATGAATAATCTCCTTGGGAAATGTGTGATCCTTCATCCCAATTTTTTTCCTTGTCCTCTTGCTTGTGGGGCAAGGATGGCATTTTCCTTCCCTCTCTCCTTTTAAAAAGATTACCTCTTCTTTTTTATTACATTCTTCATAACATGATGTCCTTTCTTGCATAGAGTTATCCTTCACGCGAGTACATGCGTGTTACTTGGTTAGGACCTATTCTTTGTTTGAAATGGTATGTCTTTTATGAATAATCTCTCTTTGGAAGTTGTGTAATTCTTCTCATTGTCCTTACACTTGGACATGGAAATGATTTCTCTCTCTTATCCTTTCTAAGGATCTACTTTTCCTTTGTTGAGTGGTATTTGTTTACAAATTGATGTCATTCCTTGTGTGATGTTGTTATTTTCTTAAGGATTATCTCTTATGCAAGAGGTGTATGTCCTTGGATACAACCTATTTTTCACTTGGCAATGCATGTTTATCATAAACTTACCCCTCACATTGGGTCAAAAGTATGTCATCCTTCATCAAGAATCTCTTTCACCTAGCAATAGGAGGAAGGTATGAAATCTTCTCTCCTTCCTTTCTTTTGGTAAGAAGATCTTATGTTTGTTCAAGAAACTCCTCTTGATGGTAAATGTCTTTTGAGAAAAGATCTCTTCTCCTCCAAGGATCCTCTTTACACATGTTGCAAGATATCTCTTTTTCAACTATCTTATCCTGGCTTGAAGAGTTATCCCTCTTTGGCTTGGATTTATGAACATAGTTGCCTAAAGGGTATCTCCTTGGTGTTGAAGGTTAGGTATCATTGTCTCTAAGCTTCCTTAAGACATAAACATAGGGCTATGTTGAAATCTTAAGGGGGGGGGGCACCCATATCGTTCCCTTTGCATCATATTTTACCATATCTTTGCATGTCTTAAATGAGGTGTTCATCCTCGAAACCAGAGAAAACACTCTTATATGAGATGCTTCACACCCAAAACCAGATGCAACATTGATATATGTCTTAAGTGGGGTTACACATCACCAAAACTAGAGAAAACAAACTTTGACATGGGATGTCCTCAAAACTAGACATGTATATGTCTTAAACGGGGTTACACATTCTTGAAACTAGAGCAAACAAAATCTTAAGCTAGATGTTCCCGAAACCAAACATTCGCCCCTTGGTATTTGCACATTTTCCCCTTGGCATTTGCATTTACAAATTACAGGTCTTAAACAGGTTGATGCACGCTCAAAACTAGAGGAAACAAACTTTTATACGGGGTGTTATATACTTGAAACCGAACATCACTTGCACACATGCACGAGGATGATTGGAACTAACGAAACACAACTAGACTATTCCTATTCTCCTCCCCAACATGGATCACCTAGGAAAACACATCTAGGGGCAAGTATTTGTGTCTTCTCTCATTTTTATTCTCATGGATCGCCTAGAAAAACACATCTAAATTGTGTATCCATGCTCTCTCTTTCCTTATTCTCATGAGCTCATAGCCTAGCTATTTGTAGTTCATGGATGATGTGTGCTTTTCTCTTTTATGTGATCACTTGTGTTCTTGAGATGGCATTTTTCAAGAATGATATTAATGGTTAGGAAATTTTAATATCGAGGTCTCTTCGACTAGTTGACTTGAGGTCTTGTTTTTGGTTCTTAGCTTTTCTATCTTGTGTGTCTTTTTGTCTTTTTATCTTTATTTATCTTTTTGCCTTTTTTGTTTTGTATTCCCTTTCATATTTTTGAGAGAGTTAAGATGCTAAGATTGGGGGCTTGGTTCGTCAAAATTAGTGGTGTCTTATACTCCTTGTGATTTTGCTCCTCATTGCTCCTCTTCTTTATCTCTCTTTCATCTACTTTACCGTGAGTATTTGCATAGGCTCATACTCTCACTAAAGTGGGGGCTAAATGTAGCATCCTAAATTGTACTCTCTTACAATTTGGTCTAAATTTGGGGCCCTCACCTTAGTGTTTGTACCCTAATTCTTAATTAAGACCTAATAATGCTTATATCATGCTAAGCAAGCTTTATTTTCACCTTGCACCTTGCATGGCCCTTTGGTCCTGGTCCTAAAATGGGGTAGGACCAGGGCGTGGCACCATGGTTCTCATTGGGACCAGGGCATGGCTCCTTGGTCCTCCCAAATATGACCTCAATTTGGCCCATCACAACGGTCATACTGAGTTTGAGGGAATGTGATCTCCACATCGGCCCTTGATGAAAAATTAAGATGTTTTCCCAATAGGCAAGTATATAAGAAGGACTTTCTCTCCCATTTTGTTATGTGATAATGGCGAAATTATAATCACAAGGCATCAAGCAATCAAGCATTGAAGTATTCATCATCAAGCATTTCTAGAGGTCTCAAGGCTGCATATACTTCATTCATCAATTGTGGAGCAACATTACATCATTCATATGCAAGAATGTGTGTGATTAGGGTTTTGGCATGTTCATACCATTTCATACAACATATGTGATTACATTCGAGAAGCAAAGCATCATTATCAGTCATTGTCGATCTAAGGTATATCCTTCTATTATTTATTTCAGTATTTGTAATATTTCAACCAAGGTTGATTCCTAAACCAAGGTTTGACTTAGGCAAATCCTTATTCCCAACCTATTTCCCCTTCTTTATGTGTGTAGGAAATACATGCGGAGTTGCGATCTTCAAAATAAGCATTATCTATAGTGACAAATCAATCTCCCATTGGTGTGCGAAAAGTGTGGAGGATCAGAGCGACCACCACCATGGTCCTGACATTTTAGGAGCTCCTTTAGGAATTAGATCCAAGTTTGCTTATATTTCTGAGATCCAAGTGTGTGGCTCAATCCGACGACTATAACTCACCTTTTTGTGTTTTCATTCTCATTTCCAACACTTTACCCCAATTTCAGCAATTCAACTTACAAAAGAGGTTAAACAAATTCATCCCTTTAATCCAATTAGTATTTAGTTCTAATCCTTGTTGGTTTGTGACTGAATCTATTGGATTCTAACACTCTTTTGAATGTAATTGGTCCCTAAATAAAAATTAGTGGTTTTACTACATCTTGGTGAAAACCCTAATTTTTCACCATTACAATCCAATCTAGAATATCATGCTCTTGGAGCCCGCTTCATTCCATAAAGAGACTTTTTAAATCTACACACAAAGTCTAGTTTATCTTAACAGTGAAACCCTTATAAATGTTCAACATAGACCTCTTCCTCTAACTCTCCATTTAGAAATGTAGATTTAACATCCAATCTGGTAAACCTTGAAGTTCTTAAATGCTAACAATGCCAAAAACATGCTAATAGACTCTAATATTCTTGTTGGATCAAATATCTCCTCAAAATCCACTCCTTCAACTTCATCATATCCATTGCATACTAATCTGACCTTATTATGAATAACTTTTCCTTCTTCATTCAACTTATTTCTAAAGACCAATCTGGTACTAGTTACATTTTTATTTTTAGGTATCAAAACCAACTCCCATGTTTCACTATTTTTAATCAAAGATAGCTCTTCCTCAATAATATCTAGCCAAACTTTCACTTTTCTTGCCTTTTGTAATGGTGAAAATTAAGGTTTCACCATAAGAATGTTGTAAAACCGTTAATTTTGCTTAATTACCATCACATTAGGGAAAGATGGGAATTTGATAGATCTAAGACTAATAGGTCTATATTTTGATCTAATTCTAGGCCTCCTTAATAGGTCTCTTCTTTCCCTTGAATGGAATTGTAAAGGATTAGGGTGAAATAGTGAAGTATTGAAGAGATTGGGCATAAACAATGAGCTACAATTATTGCATGGAGCCACAAACTTGGATCGTGTCAAAGGAATATGATTCGGATCTGCTCCCCAAAATTTGGCCTAAGTTATTGGGACTGTGGTAGTGGTCACCTTGGTCCTCCTAACTTTTTTTCATCCAAAAGGGAACCTATCCGTCTATGTGAATCTCGTCATTCCTCCAAAACGCAACACTGTACCTATTCTTGCACACAGTAAAAAGGGGAAAATTGTTGGGAACCTTGAATAAATAAATGCAAATACTGAAATAAATAATGGAAAGATATACCTCAAATCTGCAATTGTTGATGATGATGTTTTCTTCTTTGAATGTAATCACATATGTTGTATGAAATGACATGAACATGACAAAACCCTAATCACACACGCATGCTTGCATATGAATAATGTAATTTTGCTCCGCAATGGTTGAATGAAGAATACAGTGTCTTGAAGATCTCTAAAAATGCTTGATAATGAATGCTTCATGGATGCAAGGAACCGATTGCTTAGGTTGGATAGATTGCTTGAAATGTTATAATTGATAGATAAAATTAGGTTGATCAAATCTCTTTATATAAGGGTATCTAGGTAAATTACTAATTAGGTTGACCTCCAATGGTCATGTAGAGCCACAAAGATAAATTCCCATCGGACAGATATGACCCTTGCCCTAATTCAAATTTGGGCCCCTTTGATAGGGACCATGGTGTTGGGCACCATGATCCTTTTGTAGAAGGGACCAAAATGAAGCCTCAAGGAGAGGGGTACCCCAGCAAGGAACCCACCAATGGGTGTCCATGGCATCAGAACTAGAGAATAAGCACAAAACAAAATTAGATAGGTGATGAGAATAAGACACGCTAAAGTAGGGGCACTGTATGCGGGAAAAGTGAGCTAATAAAAATTAATATGTGAAAATATTGTTAGAAACTAGTCCACACACACACAGAACTTCTTGATGCAAGCTATGGAGTAACGTAGTGTTACTCAGCTTCCCAAGGAGGGTCCCATGGTTCTCTATCTCACAATGTCCCTCAAACCAATGTTTTTGCTCTCAGATCACTGAGCAAAATGGTTTAGGGATGGCAAATATGAGAACGAGAGATGCTTTTGATTGATTTTAGTATGAGATGTGTTGTAAGCTATGTATGATGCTAAAATGCAATAAACTAACTATAAGATGACAAGGTTAGTAAACAAACTATCCTAGCATACTATATTTAGTCTATGATTGAACTAAAATGATAAAGAAATTATTCTAAACATGCATATTAGTCTAATTCCTGATCTAAAAGAGGCTAAATGATGAGCATATATGAAATGAAAGCTTGAAAGAATTTGAGCATAAGTGTGATGCTTCAAATTTGAAAGATGATTGTTTAGAATGGAGGAATGAGAGCTCTATTTATAGCAAAAACAGGGCAATGGATGGTCAGGATTGAAAGGTTTAATCAAGGGCCAGGTTTGAAAGTTGGGGATCCATGTGCACAATTGGCACCAATAAAATGGTGACAAGTGTCAACATAGGATAGGGTTGAGAAAAGAGGTTGGAGACATTAAAGGCCTGAGAAGACCTCATGGTTATCTAAAGGCTAAGGGTCAAGTCTAAGTTAGGCTTACCCACTGGATTAAGAGTTAATCCAAGGATAAACCTTTGTGCAAATGATTAAGAGATAATCATGGTCAAAGCATTAATGGCCTGATGAGACCCTTGGGTTGGATAGAGGTTGAGTCAAAACAAATGTTTTAACCATGTGGGAAGGTTTGAATTAACCATTAATGGTTATTGGAGACTTTGGGGATTAAGTGGTTGAAGATTGGAAGCCTTTAATGGTTTTCCAAGACTTTAAGGGTTTTAGTGGTTGAAGGTTGAAAACCTTCAATGGTTATCCAAGACTTTGGGTCATTTGAGAAGTGACCTCCCTTTGCTTAGGGATGTGACAAAGTTTAGGGGAGGGTTAGGTTAATTAGAAGCGATTAGAAGATTCTAGAAGGGATTAGAAAGGGGTTTGGGATTTTGCAAGTGGATGGGGAGATAATAGGATTTAATTAAATGATTTAATTCATTCAATTTGGTTATAATTAAATAAATTTGATTTATTCAATTTGGGATAACTATTTAATTAAATTTGAATTTAATTAAAAGTGGATAGGAGGATTTATTTGAATAAAATGATTTATTCATTAAATGGTATAGTGAATTTAATTTAAATAAATTGAGTAATTTACTTAATTAAATAGAAGAATGTGGATAATTTAATTAAATTGGATTTAATCAAATAGAGAAATGAACATAAAATATTCATTTAGGAATATGGTCATTTTTATACGTCTACATTTTGCCCCTCTTTGAAGTGACGTGTGTGCACATGTTATTTCAAAGAAAAATGATGTGTTTTTGTGATTTATGATCAAATGCAATTTTTGTGTCGCTCTTTTAATTTGCCAGTGATGCCCTAGATTCAATGTGATGTGATGCCCCCTCGGGAGATGAATCAATTTTTTTGAAAATTTTTGATTTAAATTGATGAAGTTCGTATGATGTGTAGGATTCCGTGCTGGTAGAAAGTGTGTAAATTGATTCATCTCCCGATAAATTACATCTGATTTGGTATAGGGGAGACCGTGACCATATTACAGGTCCAGTTGGCTAACCCTAATTTCATTTTCCTCTTATAAAAGGGGAAAAGGGGTCGATTTAAAGTCATTTGTGCTTTATTGACTTTGAAGAAAAGAGAATTTGGTCTGGAGAGAAAATGCCTATTCCTTATCACAGACACCGTTTCGAGCGCGTTCGGAGGTACCGGAGACCAGTAGCGCGTGGACCACCAGTAAGTCAACCTTTTTGACCCCTTTTGAATTTTTCATTTTGTCGTTTTCAGGTTTTTTTTTATTTTTAAACTTCGGGTTTTTCGTTTTAGCGCGTATAGGGTCAACTGTAGCGCATACGAAATGTAGAATAGCGCATCAGATTTAAATTTAAAAGTTGCGTCCGAAAATGCTTAGTTGGCGCATAGGATCTGTAGGTTAGCACGTATAGATAAAATAGCGCATACAAAGGCTCGGTTAGCGCGTAGGGGAAACAGGGTAGCGCGTAGGTATGACCTAGCGCATAGGAGCTGCCGAAGTTCGCATAGGAAAAGGGGTTTAGCGCGTAGGATTAACCTAGCGCATAGGGCTAAAAGGGTAGCGCCTAGGAGGGATAGAGTAGCGCGTAGATAGGTTCTAGCGCATAGGACAGAGTAGTTAGCGCAATGGAAGAAAAGAGTGGCGCGTAGATATATTCTAGCGCATAGGCCAAATAGGTTAGCGCGTAGGACAAACAGCCTAGCGCATGGGTTTGTTTTAGCGCAGTGAAGGTCTGTTTTAGCGCATCCAAGAAAATTTGCAGTTTTGGCTGAGTTTGAAAAGTTGTGTTTTTGTGTGTCTGTCATGTTTTTGATGCTTTTATCCAAGATGAGTATTTGTATAACTTGTTTTGATGTGCAATTTTCCAAGTTATGTATAGATTATCAAGCTGTTGTTTTGATCAAAAAAATGATGTATTTGCGTTTGTCGGTTTCAAGTTCAATGTGTATGAAAGCCTGAGTTGTGTTACAAGCTGATATGGGTTGGAAACTTGAGTTGTTTTACAAGTTTTGATATGGGTGGGAAACTTGAGTTGTTTTACAAGTTTATGTGATTTTGGTACTTGAGTTGTTTTACAAGTTTTGATATGGTTTTTGAAGAACTTGAGTTGTGTTACAAGTTGATATGAAATGATAGGATTTTGAACTTTGATTGCAGATGAGCAAATTATTTCATGTTGTTGATGTAAGTTTTATTTTGATATCTTTGTGTTGATATGGAAACTGATATTGGATTTGTTTTTGTTTGTCGACAGGACCGATTAGGTATCGTGCAGTCGAGGGAGAGATTCCCGAAACCATGGACGTTGATACCACGTCTGTCACAGGCAGACTTGGACATTATAAAGAGATGTGGATTGTCCTCTTTGCTAGATATGCCTCGGTTTACTGTGAACCGGGGACTTTTGACAGCGTTGGCAGAGAGGTGGCATAGCGACACAAACACCTTTCATTTTGCCACTGGAGAGATGACAGTGACACTGGAGGATTGCTACCGGATTTTGCGCATTCCTATGGTAGGGGCACTGCTACCCTACGAGCAGACAGAGGAGGGCGACACAGAGGCACTGCGCCGTATATTTCATGATGAGAGTGTCTGTGGCTATGAGATCCCTTGGCAGGAGTTTTTGGATCTGGATTATGCACCGCTGCCATCTGTATTGGCAGGCTTCATTGGGGGATTCCTTTGTCCTGATCGCAGGTCAAAGGGATTTTCAGTAGGATGGGGGCTGGTTTTGGAGCAGATGGTTACACAGGGTCGGAGATTTGCGTGGGGGTCAGCGATGTTGGCCCATCTTTATAGGAGCCTTCATGAGGTAGTATACCTCGGTTATGGGAGCTTATCAGCGGGTGTGACCCTATTACAGGTATGGTGCTGGGAGCACATCCCAGTAGCGAGGCCATTGGCAGACAGAGATAGGCCCGTAGGCGCAGCATACGCCTATGGATATAGAGGCCTAGTTGTCCAGCGTAAGCTGGGCAAACTAGAGCACTGGAGGAGAGTGTTCGATGACATAGATACGGTCACCTAGAGACCGTATACAGACTGCGAGGTATGGGCTGAGGATGGTATGGAGATGCCTTTCGTTTTCATGACGAGGTATCTGATTGGGAGGACTCCGTTCGTTATTGAGCGGTTTTTGGTTACCCGAGTTTTGCGACAGTTCGGGAGGCAGTAGGGGATTCCACAGGGAGCGTGCTTGTATGCACGACGGCAGCAGGATGTGGCCGATTGGGGGCCGACTATTGATAATGTCGTGGCCATAGAGGAGTTTACAGGGTTAGCTGGACAGGTCTGGGACTATGCCCCAGAGATACAGGATGTCGGGATGACAGAGGAGTTTGCCCGTTTGTTTACTGCGCGGGCAATGGCGAGGATCTCAGATCCCGAGGAGATGAGGCCAGCATTTGATTCGGATGGAGAGGAGGGGGGAGATGATGGAGATGACAGAGACGATGGAGATGATGGAGGAGGTAGAGGAGCCAGGGGGAGGCAGGGTGGCAGAGGTGTGCAACGGGCGGTACGACAGGGTAGGATTGAGAGGGGGAGAGGAGGTTTGGCCATTGGAGCCGGGAGAGAGGGGAGAGTGACAGAGGTTTTGGCGGCAGTGGGGGGTGAGGAGGAGATGGTGAGACCAGCTCAGAGGAGGAGGGTAGATATACTCCCACCTCTAGTACCGAGGACAGGGCGAGTGGGAGGGGCTCCTCCAGCACAGGGACCATTGCGGGTTCGAGTGCCGGGTCATGTAGAGGATGCACAGATCCGGACCCTATAGATTACTGTGCAGCAGCTGCAGGCACAGATTTTGACCTATCAGCGGCAGATTTCGCAGTTGACCGTTGAGAGAGATACGGAGATAGAGTGGCGGGGTCGAGCGGAGGAGGCCTTGGCGAGTGTACAGAGAGCAGCGGCGGGTGGTCCATTGAGAGACACCCTGAGAGAGCTGACACGGAGAGTACAGGAGGTTGAGTATTATAGGCGGCATTATGAGGCTGCAGTACCCAAAGAGCGACGTGTAGAGAGTTTTGCACAGTCGAGATCGAGTCGATCTCGAACTGCCGGGACACGATCTGAGAGCCGAGGAGTGATAGGGCCAGCGAGACAGGACCCTCCTGCAGATCCGGGGGCGAGTGTATCTGGAGCTAGGCAGGATCCTCCTGGAGATCCAGGGGCAGGTGCATCCGGAGCGAGACCATCTCCATCAGGGGATAGTCATACTTGAGAGACATGGTCTCTGTTGTATTTTTGAGCATTGTACTCTTTGTACTGGACACAGTTTTGATATATTTTGTACATTTTGGATCATGTTTGAGATATATATATATGGATGGCACCATTTTTTATCATGTGATGTGTAGATGGATGCATGTTTATGTGTGCTAGTTCCTTTTCATATGATGATGTAATGTTTACATAGATGTATGATGCAGGATGTATGCTTTTATATGCTGTGAGATGTATCTTGAAAATGAGATGTATGATTTAATATGTGACTAATTGTAATATGATATGATGTAAAAAAATGATGTAATAATGATGCAAAATGATATGTAATGAATGATATAAGAATGATATGTAACTAATTGTAAAATGATATGCAACTAATTGTAAAATGATATGCAACTAATTGTCTTTGGAGCATCTCTCATTCTGTATTTGTCATCCGATATAACCATTTATTTGCTTTCTTTGTAAATATCATCATGGAGCATTTATCGATTTTTGGATATGTTGAAAATTTATACAAGCATAATGGTATAATTGAACCATAATGACCTGAGTAAAATTTACATGATATTTGATTTTGCAAGATAGCACAAGCGTCAAGGTATAATTGAACCAGGATGACCTGAGTGCGTATTGCGTAAACATACAAGATTAGATCATTTATATGCGTGAAATGGAATCAGGCCTTCAGTGATATGGATCACGTCTCGAGGCAAATATTCACACAATACAAGTGATCGCCTCCCAGACAGAAGACTAAGAAAAATTTTGGAAGTTCCTCATGATCTCTGGCTTTGGAGCTTTTGATGAGATAAGGAGAAGATTCCAATTTATTTTTAAAAAGTTCAAAATGCAAAATAATCAAGACTTTAATGTGATAATGCAACATTGAGTACTTCAGAAAATCATCCATCCTTGAGTTTTTTGTGTATTGTTTTTGTTTTGGTTGTTGCGATGAAGTGTAGTTGTGTTTGTTGGATGTCCTGTGTCTGAGGTTTTGCAATAGTTGGCATGTCTTGAATGTTTTGCAAATGTTTGAACAGTTTAATGCCTCTAGATGAGTGTTCTTTTGGATATGATTATGTACAGTGATTTCCAAGCCATGGTGAAATGTGATAGATACAGATGGATAACTCAGGATAGTGACTACGCTAAGTATGTCCTAAATGGATATATGCTAAGTGTCGGGCGATGGCCGATAGTGTTTTGATGGATAAAATGACATGGATATAGATAAAGGAGCCGGTTTTTCACAAGGGCGCCTGTTTACCAGGTTTTCACCATTTGTTTTTATTGTACTTTGTATTTTTGCTTTTTCTGGATTTTTTTTATTTTTTTGTTTGTTTTTGGCTTTTTCCGTGCACTAGGCTACCTTAAGTATAGTACTTCTTCAGATGAATGCTGTTAGTTGGATCATCAAGCACATCTCCCTCAGAATTTGTGAGCTGATAGGCACCTAATCCATAAACTGAAATGATGACATAGGGACCCAACCAGTTAGGTTCAAATTTCCCTTTCTTTTCTCTATCTTGCTGATTTCTTGGATTTTCTTTTAGGACTAGATCACCAACTTTGAAGTTACGAGGAATGACCTTATGATTGTAGCTCCTGCACATGCGTTGCTGATATGCTTTGAGATGAGTATAAGCATGTTGGCGTCTTTCATCTAATAGTTCCAGTTCTTGCAGTCGGTTAACTCGATACTCTTCATCTGGAATCAAACCTTTCAAAGAGACTCTAAGAGATGGAATTTCTACCCCCAAGGGTAAAATAGCCTCTGATCCATATACCAATGAATATGGTGTTGCCCCTGTAGGTGTGCGAATGCTGGTCCTGTAGGTCCAAAGTGCTGGATTGAGTTGTACGTG
The DNA here is from genome assembly GCF_030272615.1 of Cryptomeria japonica. Lineage (NCBI taxonomy): Eukaryota > Viridiplantae > Streptophyta > Pinopsida > Cupressales > Cupressaceae > Cryptomeria > Cryptomeria japonica. The sequence goes on from NC_081413.1 coordinate 156,333,476, forward strand.
CCAATCTTTGCCTGCATCATTCACTGTTTTCTTGAGAATTTTTAGGATTGTTTTGTTAGATGCTTCTGCTTGACCATTTCCCTGTGGATAGTATGGTGTAGAAAACCGATGTTGGATTTTGAATTTTTCACATAGTTCCTACACATCTTGGTTTTTGAAAGGTCGCCCATTATCTGTGACGATTGAACTTGGAATACCATATCTGCAGATCAGATAATTTAGGATAAAAGAGGCAATTTGTTTCCCGGTCACTGTGGTCATGGGAACCGCTTCGATCCATTTGGTAAAGTATTCTGTTGCAGTTATAATGAACTTGTGTCCATTTGAAGAGGACGGATGAATTTTGCCAACTAGGTCCAGTCCCCACTGACAAAAGGGCCATGATGTTGTAAAGGGCTGCAGTTCCTGTGCTGGTGCATGTATCAGATTGCCATGGATCTGGCATTTAAGACATTTCTTGGCAAAGTGATATGAATCTTTCTCCATTGTAGGCCAGTAGTATCCCATTCGGAGAAGCTTTTTAGCAAGAGTAGTGCCACTTGAATGTGTGCCACAAATACCTTCATGAAGCTCGTGTAAAGCTGAATCAGAATCATTACAATCAAGACAACGAAGAAGAGTACCATCTAGACCTCGACGATATAAGGTATCAGTGGTAAGGGTGTAACGGGCAGCTTGTCGGATAAAGTTACGTTTTTGGTTACGGGATTGGTCAATGGGTAAGATATTATGCTTGAGGTAGTCGCATATCGGTCCATATAGCGGAGAATCGGAACCAGTCAAGGCATAGATAACATGGGATTTAGAGTGGTCATAGGCGGGGGAGAACAGTTGCTCTACCAGGAACTCATAACGACTCTGTTGCTCAGGAATTTGTAGTAACGAAGCGATTGTAGCCATTGCATCGGCTGCTTTGTTGTTCAACCTTGGTATTTGCTCAAAGGTGATGTGCACAAAATACTGTTTGAAGTCATCCACCATTCGTTTGTAAGGTAGTAGCTTGTCGTCCTTTGTCTGATAGTTGTTATTAATTTGATTAATGACCAGTTGTGAGTCTCCATAGACTTTTAACTCTGTGATTTTCCATTCTACAGCCATTTTGATGCCAATGACCAGTGCTTCATATTCAGCCACATTATTTGTGCATGGAAACATAAGTCTGTATGATTTTGGCATAGTGTGTCCTTCAGGAGTCATGAACAGAATGCCGGCACCTGAACCATGTTGAGTATAGGATCCGTCAAAGTATAGGGTCCATTGTTTAGTAGAAAGAACAAGTACATCCCTGTCTGGAAATTCAACCTCCATGGTTTGTTTGCCTGGTAGCGGTGCTTCGGCCAATTGATCTGCAATTGCTTGTCCTTTGATGGCTCGTCTTTCTGTGTATTGGATGTCGAATTCACTGAGAATCATGACCCATTTAGCCAATCGGCCTGTAAGAGCGGCTTTGCTGAGTAGATATTTGAGAGGATCAATTTTTGCAACTAGCTTTTTGGTGTGTGCTAGCATGTAATGTCGGAATTTCTGAGATGCAAAGACTACTGTTAGACAAGCCTTTTCAATAAATGTATAGTTGAGCTCATAGCCATTCAATGTTCTACTGATGTAGTATATGGCACGTTCCTGTCCTTGTTGATCTTCTTGTGCCAATAGTGCCCCCAGTGAAATATCTGTTGTTGAGATATATAGAATAAGTGGCTTTCCAGCAACTGGTGGATTCATCAGGTACTGTTTAATTTGGTAAAAAGATTCTTCACACTTAGCCTCCCATTTGAAGGGTACATTTTTGTGTAGCAAATAGTTAAATGGTAGACTTTTATCTGCTAGCTGAGCGATGAATCGCCGGATTGATTGAAGTCGTCCCTATAGAGATCTGAGTTGACTAATATTTCGTGGTGGTGGCATTTCCATGATGGCTTGTACCTTTCCTGGATCAACTTCAATACCTTTAGCTGATACTATGTAGCCTAGTAACTTGCCTGATGTAACCCCGAAGACACACTTCTTAGGGTTGAGTCGGACTTGGAATTTTTGCAATCGATCAAAGATCTTTGTTAGGATGCCGAGATGTTCAGCTCTGGTGAAGGATTTTGCTAGTAAATCATCCACATAGTCTTCCATAAATGTGTGCATCATATCATGGAAGATGGTTGTCATTGCTCTTTGATAAGTGGCCCCTGCATTCTTTAAGCCAAAAGGCATGACATTCCAACAGTACATCCCCCAAGGACAGGTGAATGCTGTTTTATCTTGATCTTCAGGAGCTATCTTAATTTGGTTATAACCTGAGAAACCATCCATTAGTGAGAGCATTGCATGGCCTGCTGTGAGATCTACAATTATGTCGATACTTGGCAGAGGAAAGTCATCTTTTGGACAAGCTTTGTTAACGTCTCTGAAGTCAGTGCATATTCTGATACTACCATCCGGTTTTGATACTGGAACGATATTGGATATCCACTCTGCATAGTCAATGGGTCGGATGAATCCGACGTCTAATAATTTTTTTAGTTCAATTTTGACCATGAGTGCCACCTGTGGATTCATCTTTCATAGCTTTTGCTTGACTGGCTTAACTCCGGTAGAGATGGACAAGTGATGCATGATTAAGTGTGGATCTACTCCGGGCATATCAGCATATGACCAAGCAAAGTTGATTTGCTGTTCTTTAAAGAAGATGACGAATGCCAATCTTTCTTCCGCTGTTAGAGATTCTGCAAGATGTATATTTCTAGCTGCTTCTGTGGTACCAATCTTGATTGATTGAGTGGGCTCAATCAATATGGGCGATCGCTCATGAAAGTGCTCTGGAAGGGTGTCAAGTCTCCCATCGTTAGGTGCCTTAAAAAGGTTTTCACCCTCCGATACGTCCTTTATTTTTACTTTTTTATGATCTAGAGCTGCCATTGACTGGTTTTCAGCATTAGATTCATCATTTGATGCATTTTTGCAACTGAGAGACTTGGCACTCCCTGATTGACAGATATCATTATTCCATTCACTGGTAGAGCCTGTTTCTGGATTTACGGTACATAGGTAATGGACAATAGATGCATCATCTGGGAAAATAGGTATATCACTTGTTTCAGGTTCGTCCCAGTCGATTAGGTCAGGAAAGACAAGTGGTAAAGAATCGTTGGGTGGATCAAGTTCGGCTACCGTAAGTGTTAGGATAGAGTTTTCATCGTGCTGGGTTTTTGGTTTAAAGAAATTTAGGATTGCGTCGAGGTCCTCGATGGTATCATCTTCCACATAGATTTGTTCATAATGTTTCTGTTCACTTTCCGGAGCGTCATAGATATGTTGTGGTCCAAATTCAAGAGGTCTATCCTCTGCGTTATGTTCTTCCTGAGAAAGGGATATAGAATCAGTATCATCCAGGATATCAGTAGTAGTATTGGAGCAGGTACCCCATTCATATTCATTGGAATCTGTTTCATAGGCATCATCCCAGATTCTATCTGTGCTGTAAACAGGGGTGTTGTACGGTGAAAACAAATCTTTGATGATGGATACTATTTTGATATTTTGTGTTGATTCTGTATCAGATCCATCCTCTACTTGCTGGATTTGTTCATAGACTGTGCTTCTTCGGGGAGTAATAACGGTATTTGAAGATGTCCTAATTTGTTCTTGAGATATTGGTGTTTGAATATGAGCTACTGCTGCAGATAGGGCCTTCTTATGACTTAGAAGTTTTTCCTGATGTAACTTCTGATCTTGACGTTCCCGTGCCTTGCGGATTGTTTTTGCTGATTCAAAAAGTGCTTCCTGCCAGGAGTCTTCTTTGTACTTCTTCTTTTCCTTCCATTGAGGTTTGATAGGTAGGTGAGGCGGTCGCTTTAATAGGAACGTGAGTTTAGAGCCCAATCCTGCTTTGTTTCTGCTAGGTTGTGAAGGAAGATTGATAGGTTCAGTAACTCCCTCTTTGCGTTTGCCAATAGGTCCTTTACCGTCATATCCCATTTGCTTCATGATTAAGCAGCCTTTTCCATACATGTGTGTTGGTAGCACAATGTCCAGAGCAGCTGCTCTATGATTTTCTTCTTCATCTTTGTATAACCAGCTAAGAATATCTTTGTCTTCTGATTCATGTGCTAGAGTACCCAATTGGATGAAAGTACCATCAAATTTAGTGATGGGCTGAGTAGCCAGTTGTGTTGATGTAGTAGGCAAACCATGCGATCTAGGTGAGGTGGGCAATTTTGCCAAACATAAAGGTTCCAAAGAGTATTCTCCCATGCCTTGGTCTTTGATTTGCATTTTCTGCTTGAAGTCTCCCCATAAGGAGTTGGATTTTGCTGTATATGGATCTGATGTTGAAGATTGTTGTTTTTCTCTATTATGAGGAACCAAACTGTCCTGGGCTGCCCCCATTGCATTGCAATGTTGAAATGGATTATGATCAACAGATATGGAGATTTCTTGTCCATCATAAGGAAACTTGACACACTGGTGATATGTAGAAGGGACTGCTTGCATTTCATGTATCCAGGGTCGTCCTAACAAAATATTGTAGGTTAGATCGATATCTAAGACTTGACAAATAATATCCTTTTGTACGGGGCCTACTTGAATAGGTAATATGACTGTGCCTTTAGAGGACCGTTCCTCATCATCATATGCTTTTATGGTAATCTTTTTGCAAGGATCAATAGATTCTTCTGAGAAGCCTAATGCACGGATAAGCTTTAAAGTACAGATATTAAGGCCGGCTCCTCCATCTATTAGGACTCTCTTGACTCGGTGTTTGCAAACAATGACTTCAATATGGAGAGGGGTATTATGCGGATGACTCAATGAGGTATTGTCGTGCTCTGAGAAGGTGAGGTTGTGAGATCCTGTCATATGGGCGACCATGGCTTGAAATTTGTCTGTATCCAGATTTTGAGGTACATTTGTTTCCAATAATGCTTGCTCCAATATGTCTTTGTGCTTGGGTGATAGTTTTAATAATTCCAGGATAGATATCTGAGCTGGAGTCTTGCGTAGTTGGTTAACCAAGTCATATTGGATTTTAGGTGTGGTAGTTGTAGGTGCAGTATGTCCCTTTAAGACATATTTCTGAGTGCGGGTTGTTACATTGACAGATTCATGATCACGCTGATCTCGGATGGTGATGACATTTACTTGATGATCTTCAGCTGATATATGATTGATAGTGTTATCGTAAATGTGATTAATACGAGCTCCGCGTGTATCATTTGAAGTTGATGCTCCATCTTTGTTGTAATTTGGGAGAGGATTTTTGAAGGCATCGTGATCATTATTTGTTTTGAGACCATCTACCGTTAAGTCACCTCGATCGATCATGTCCTAGATTATGTGTTTCAATCTCATACACTCGTTTGTTCTATGACCCTTGTTGCGATGGAAATCACAATAGTGTGAATCATTCCACCAAGGTGGTTTGACTGGGGGTTCATAATTGTTGAGTGGTGGTAAAGAAAGAACCTTGTTTGCCAAAAGTTCTCTGAACGCGGATTCTAGTGATTGTCCCAGTGGTGTGAAGATACGCTTTTGGAAATTGTTTGTATTGTTGCGTGGATTGTTGTTAGGTCCTGGATTCATGTTTTTGCCTCGATTATCGTTGGTGTTGTTGGTGTTGATTTGTCCTTTATCAGTGTTTTGCGCATACGTATTAGCACTGGGAGTAGCATTTTTAGCATTTTTCGTGTTCTGAGGATTTCCAGATAATGCAAGGACTGGTTGTTTCGATTTAGAATCATGTGGTTCATTGTTGCTTTTGTTTTTGTTTCAAGTGCAAAATCTAGATTTGTCAAAGTTGGTGTTGTTTTGGTTATTGTAGTTTGATGAATTTGTTCCTTCCTTGTAGAATTTGAGTGTTCCCTTTTTGACACAAGCTTCCTCTACTTGAATGCCATTTTCAATCAATTTGGCAAAGGATGGTATGCATTGAAGTTTGAGTCTGTAATTCATTTCGCCATTTAAGTTATCAATGAAAATTTCCATTTTCTCCTTTTTAGGAATATCGCGAGGATATCTGGATACCATGCGTCGCCAACGCTGAAGGAACAACATGAATGTTTCATTGTTCTTTTGTTTGGTGTTGCAAACATCTAGCATGGTTATGGCATGTTGGATGTTGTAAGAATAGTGGGTGATGAATTTGTTAACCAATTCGTCAAATGATCTGACAGGTGGTGTAATCTTGGATAACCATTCCATTGTTTGCCCTCCCAGGCTTCTTGGGAACAACCTCATTAGATAAGTGTCATCATGAGCAAATTCAAGGCTCATGGTGCAAAATTCTCGAACATGGTCCCGAGGATCACCTTTCCCATCATATTTATCAAATTTGGGAACATCTGAGTTTGGAGGAAAAGGTACCATGTTTAAGCTTCTGTCAAATGGATAAGGACAGATTTCGTTTATAGAGTACCGCACTGTTGTCCCTTGTTGCATATCGTGCATTTGCCTTTGTAACATTTGCATTTGTTGAGTAAGAGCAATCAAGGGTGCATTGTCTTGCCGAGGAAAAAGTTCTTGCCTTGTATTGGCTCTCAGCTGAAAGGGAGTGGTAAATGGTATATGTTGCTCTGGTGTTTCTAGTTCAGGTATATGCATTTCTGGTATGCGTTGTTCTGGAATGTGTTGTTCAAAGTTATGTTGTTCAGGTATGTGAGTTTCTTCTTCTTGGTTTTGTTCTTGAGATGCATATTGCCAAGATTCGGTTTGAAAAAGATTTGGGTCGAAATCTTCCGGAAGTTTAACGCCCTTGCTTGTGAGCATCAACAAATATTTTTCCTTGTCATTTTCTATGAGCTTTTCGACAAGTTTTTGGAAGGCGGGATTTACTTGACATTCTCTAAGAAGGGTGTCGGTAATTTCAGGTTCTTCTACGGGTGGAACTTCAAAAGGATTTGATAATCTTCGATTCATACTTGATTCTGCGTGTGCCTCGCTTTGTTTGTCTCGTTGAGAGCGAGTAACAGGCATTTTTAGTAGAAGCTTGCAGTGATGAAAGGAACAAAAGCCTCTTCGATGTGTTGTTCGGGCGTTGGTGGTTCTGGTCGAGATGTGTTATATGTGATGCACTCGTCGGGTAAGAATGCTGGATTGATTTTCCCACCTCGGTTTATCTTTTGATTAAAAGCAGACTTTTGACAGTATGCTCTCGTTTTCAGGGGTTCTCTATCAAATTCGCTAGATTTGTTTTGGATATAACGTTTGACGTGATGAAGAAATACCCGATGAGATTTGAAGAGTTGACGATTGATGTATAAAAACTTGTTTTGCTTGATGAATTTGGAAAAGCTAGGTTGTTGTTTCTTCAACGTGATGTTACGATAGAGGTTCTTTCTTCTCAGAATAAGGGGATTAGTCATGCATGAGTGATCAATGATTTCCTTTGATTTGTTTGGATTTAGTTGATTTTTGTTTTGAAAATTTCAAATCTTACTCTATCAAAGTGAAGGCTGCCCCTTCACGACAAAGTGTGTCAAATGATATGGATAAAAGCTTCCCGATCTGGAAACTGGATTTTGACAATTTGAAAATTTTTAGACAAGTGTTTGTGAGATAAAATCCGTAAGATGTTAAAGGATTTGATTGATACTAATGATGAAAATGTTCCGGATTATGATAGGAAAGACGTCCTCTATTGCTCGATTCGTTTTCGGATTCTGACAACTTTGTTTGACACAAATTTGACTTGAGAAATAGTTTTAATGATTTGTTTTTGTCACTCTGGTTTGATAAAAGATGTGTTTTGATGAAAAACTGTTTTTAAAATATTTTGAAATTTTCAAAATTTTCGGTTTTTTCAACTCTCTGTTTTTCTACCGGGGCTCACGCGCTAAAACAGAGGTTTAATGCGCTACTGAATTTCCCTGATGCGCTAAAAGGTTTACCACACGCGCTAATCTGCTCCCGGTTAGACGCTAAAATATTATTTCTGCAAAAATTTTGCTCTGACAGGTGAAAGATGCACGCGCTAGACTGGGCTTTAGAAGCGCTGACTGTTTAGGCTAATGCGCTAAAATAGGCTTTCCACGCGCTATGTTGTTTGTTTCATGCGCTAAGACAGGCTGTTTGAAATTTGTTGTGAAGTTTGTTTGGAAAACAACGTGCTACACTGTGTTTCCTACGCGCTATCTGTTTTTGTTAATGCGCTAACTTTGGATTCCTACGTGCTAATATTTCCCTGATACGCGCTAGAATGTGTTTTGCACGCGCTAAAGGATTGTTCACTGTTTTGCTTTAGAATGGAAATGCTACTGTTTTTGTTGTACGCGCTATTTTGTGTTTTGGATGTGCTAAAAGAATTGTTACACGCGCTAAGATGTTGCTCTTACGCGCTAAACTGCCCTGATTTTTCCTTTTGGTTGTTTCTGTGAGGATTTTGATTTTTGTTGAGAGAATTTTTAAGTATGATGGATGATTTTTTGAAATACAAAATGCAAGCACAGCACACAAAGTACAATCATTTCGCCTAATCTAACAGAAAGTGTATGTTCTGTCGAGGATGTGTTCAAATCCCCAATGTTTTAACAGGTTGGATACAAAATAAAACACTTCAGAAAGACTCTTTATTCAAGGGTCATAAGTAACATCATAGCCCACTAGTCTCGATACTCCGTCAGCTCAAACAGCCGTGTCACCCCCTAGAAGGCGCCCGTTTTTTTGCCTTTTGCCAGAAGTTAACCCAAAGTGAATTGCTTCACAGTTGAGTAGTTATCTTGGGAGATATATGGTGAGTAATCTTGGGGGCGGATTCTTCCCCACCCTTGCACTATGATGTTACAAATGTTTGGATACTGACTCGGCTCAAAGTTTCTAATGCTAAGGTTCTTAATCAGGCTTCCCGTTCGGCCGTCAGTGATAAACTCTCTCAGGAGGCTTCCCAACCTTTAGAACAAAGGCTTTACGTATCTCGAGGATACTGGGGGAAGGCTAATCACTGCGCGCAACCGTTGAAAAGGACTTTCGTCACTTTCCACATTTGATTATAGTGGGTTGGAATTCTTGGCGTCAAAGTCATTCCCCACTTAGGTCGTTCCCTTCACACCGGCCATAAACGGCTTTAAGAGTTGATTGCAACTCCTCGGGAAGGCAGGCCTGCTAAAGGTTTTAACTACTTGAAGTACTGAAAGCATAAAAGTGGTTTGGCTTTTTGATCACCCAATTAAGGGGAGAGCATATACCTTCCACTTTCGAGACAAAGCGAACAATGAGGTTTATTTTAGCCTTTCAAAGCAGTGATTTTCTAAAACCTATGCAGAGATGTTGCTCCACAAAAACATGATGTTCTTTTTATTTGTTCAAAGCAATGATTGTTTAATCTATGGAAAAGAAATAGTCAACAAAGCAAATTCGATTTTTTTTTTTTTTTTGGAGGTCAACAAAAGAAAAACGTTTTGCTGTAAAAGCAAACTTCCTCACTTTACCTGCAAGAAACTGTTAAAACCCTGCAAATAAACCAAACAATAAGATTGTTAGTTTGTTTCGGGGGACTTCCACAAGTCTAAAATTTTAATTTGGTTACAATTTTTTTTTTGTTTGTTTTGTCTGTGATGCGCTACAGAACAAACTGTATGCGCTACAATATTCAGCAGATGCGCTACAGTTTCTTCTCCCTGCGCTATTCTGTTACTCGGATGCACTACTCTGTCTGTCGTACGCGCTAATCTGTGTTTCGTTGTTTCCCGCGATCCGTTATGCAGGAAAAATTTGAATCTGATGTGCTAACTGTTAGTTTCAACGCGCTGGAATATCTATTACAAGCGCTAAAAGGTTAAGCGGATGCGCTAATCTGTTAGGTATATGCGCTAATGTGTGTTTTGCCGGCGTCAACACCCACAGGAAAATTTGTTAAATAGTATTATGCGCTAAGGAACAGTGTTCACGCGCTAAGACAGAAAGCACACGCGCTAAACAGTAGGCTAGAAGCGCTAAACTGTTAGGCGGATGCGCTAAAATATCTTTTCGACGCGCTAATTCTAGTTTCCCGCGTATCTACAAAAGTCATCAATTTCAAAAAATGATGTGTTATTGGGGGTCGTGCCCCACGGTGGGCGCCAGAAATGTATGCGGGAAAAGTGAGCTAATAAAAATTAATATGTGAAAATATTGTTAGAAACTAGTCCACACACACACAGGACTTCTTGATGCAAGCTATGGAGTAACGTAGTGTTACTCAGCTTCCCAAGGAGGGTCCCATGGTTCTCTATCTCACAATGTCCCTCAAACCAATGTTTTTTCTCTCAGATCACTGAGCAAAATGGTTTAGGGATGGCAAATATGAGAACGAGAGATGCTTTTGATTGATTTTAGTATGAGATGTGTTGTAAGCTATGTATGATGCTAAAATGCAATAAACTAACTATAAGATGACAAGGTTAGTAAACAAACTATCCTAGCATACTATATTTAGTCTATGATTGAACTAAAATGATAAAGAAATTATTCTAAACATGCATATTAGTCTAATTCCTGATCTAAAAGAGGCTAAATGATGAGCATATATGAAATGAAAGCTTGAAAGAATTTGAGCATAAGTGTGATGCTTCAAATTTGAAAGATGATTGTTTAGAATGGAGGAATGAGAGCTCTATTTATAGCAAAAACAGGGCAATGGATGGTCAGGATTGAAAGGTTTAATCAAGGGTCAGGTTTGAAAGTTGGGGATCCATGTGCACAATTGGCACCAATAAAATGGTGACAAGTGTCAACATAGGATAGGGTTGAGAAAAGAGGTTGGAGGCATTAAAGGCCTGAGAAGACCTCATGGTTATCTAAAGGCTAAGGGTCAAGTCTAAGTTAGGCTTACCCACTGGATTAAGAGTTAATCCAAGGATAAACCTTTGTGCAAATGATTAAGAGATAATCATGGTCAAAGCATTAATGGCCTGATGAGACCCTTGGGTTGGATAGAGGTTGAGTCAAAACAAATGTTTTAACCATGTGGGAAGGTTTGAATTAACCATTAATGGTTATTGGAGACTTTGGGGATTAAGTGGTTGAAGATTGGAAGCCTTTAATGGTTTTCCAAGACTTTAAGGGTTTTAGTGGTTGAAGGTTGAAAACCTTCAATGGTTATCCAAGACTTTGGGTCATTTGAGAAGTGACCTCCCTTTGCTTAGGGATGTGACAAAATTTAGGGGAGGGTTAGGTTAATTAGAAGCGATTAGAAGATTCTAGAAGGGATTAGAAAGGGGTTTGGGATTTTGCAAGTGGATGGGGAGATAATAGGATTTAATTAAATGATTTAATTCATTCAATTTGGTTATAATTAAATAAATTTGATTTATTCAATTTGGGATAACTATTTAATTAAATTTGAATTTAATTAAAAGTGGATAGGAGGATTTATTTGAATAAAATGATTTATTCATTAAATGGTATAGTGAATTTAATTTAAATAAATTGAGTAATTTACTTAATTAAATAGAAGAATGTGGATAATTTAATTAAATTGGATTTAATCAAATAGAAAAATGAACATAAAATATTCATTTAGGAATATGGTCATTTTTATACGTCTACAGGCACAAACATGATGTGTAAATTGGCTCGGTGACAATTTTACATTACATTTAGGACCCACTTTAATGGGAGTATGAGCCTATGAAAATAATTGTGGTAATGTAGATGAAAAAGATGAAAGAGAGGAGAAATTAGGAGCATAATCACAAGGAGTATACAACATCACTAATTTCGAGAAACCAAGCCCCCAATCTTACGATCTTAACTCACTCAATCACATGCAAGGGCACACAAAACAAGACAAAAAGAAAAAGAAAACAAAAACAAACAAAGGTAGAATACAAAAGGAAAAAGACACACAACACACAAAAGCTAAAAACCAAAAACAAAACCTCAAGTCAACTAGCCGAAGAGACCTCGATATCAAAATGTCTCAACAACTAATATCACTCTCGAAAATGTCATCTCAAGAACACAAATTATCACATAAAAAGAGAAAGAGCACACATCATCCATGAACTACAAATAACAAAGCTATGAGCTCACAAGAAGAAAGAGAGAAAGCATGGATACACATTCTAGATGTATTTTTCGAGGTGATCCATGGGAAGAAGAATGAGAGAGGACGTGGATACACATTCTAGATGTATTTTTCGAGGTGATCCATGGGAAGAAGAATGAGAGAGGACATGGATACACATTCTAGATGTGTCTTTTTAGGTGATCCATTTTTGGGAGGAGAGTAGGAATATTCTAGCTATGTTTTGCTAGTTCCATTCATCCTTGTGTGTGCAAGTGGTGTCTAGTTTTAGGTGTTAAGCATCTCATATAAGCGTGTTTTCTCTGGCTTCGAGCATGCAACAACATATGTAAGACAAGAAATGAAAATGCAAATGTGTGTATGGTATCGGGAACATCTCATGTAAGAGTTTGTTTGATCTAGTTTCGAGAATGAATAACCCATTGTAAGACAAATATATGCCTGGCTTCAAGGACATCTCATGTAAGAGTTTGTTTGCTTTGGTTTGGAGAATGTGCACCCCGTATAAGACATATATCAATGTTGTGTTTGGTTTCGGGCACGAAGCATCTCATGTAAGAGTTTGTTTTCTCTAGTTTTGAGAATAAACACCTCGTTTAAGGCATGTAAAAATATAGTACAAAAAGGGTGAGATGTATGCCCCCCCTTAAGATATCAACATAGCTCTGTGTTGATGTCTTAAGGAAGCTAGAAACAAGGATACCCACCTTCAACACCAAGGAGATATCATTTAGGTAACAATGTTTATAAATCCAAGCTAAAGAGACAATACTCTTATAAGCAAAGATAAGATAGCTGAAAAAGAGACATCTTGCAACAAGTGTAAAGAGGATCCTTGGATGAGAAAATATCTTTGCTCAAAGACATCTACCTCCAAGAGGAGCTTCTTGAACAAACATAACATCTTCTACCAAAAGAAGGGAACGAGAACATGAATGCCTACCTTCCTCCTATTGCTAAGTGAAAGGGATTCTTGATGAAGGATGACACACTTTTGACTCAAAGTGAAGGGGCAACTTTAATATAGACATACATTACCAAGTGTAAAAGATGTTGTAGTCAAGGATACACACCTCTTGTATAAGAGAGAATCCTTGAAGAAACAACTTCACACAAGGAATGACATCAAATCATAAGCAAACACTAATACATTTGGACTAGATTTCCGACTGAGGTTTCCGATGGAGAAGGTATATTGAGGCCAAATTTGATTTTTTTTTTGAAAAAATGCCCGAATTCGTCATAATTCCGACGGCAATTTGCCATTTGGTTTCGACGAAGAAGGCATTAGCAATGAAAATTTTCTTTTTTTCAAAAAAGTGCTCGAGTTTGTCGTAATTCCGACGACAACGACCATTACTTAAAAAAAGAAGAAGAGGGCAATTCATTTGTGCATTGCAATCCCATGCGCAGTGTTAAGATATAGCCCTCGTGAATCTAACTGATGGTAAATTGGTTATTTTATATATATCATGCCCATGTGATTCTCGATCGCATTATATTAACGGAGCATGCAGTTCAAAAATTAAACATAAATAAACTAATTGTTATGAACAGTTGCCTCCGTAGGGGCATGTCCATATGTGGCAACTGCCACGTATGGACATGTCCCTACGTAGGCAACCTTTCCTCTTGTATTTAAAAACCTAATTCAATGATGGAGACGATCAATAACTTACGGCAATCAGTCTTCCAGAATCACTGTCATTATTCTTCGATCCATATTTCACAACATGGTATCAGAGCCAACATATTAAGAGAATAAATTAGACAGCCATATTACTAATAAGCATTTATCAGAAGTAAATAACAAATCGACGCAGAGGATATATCCGACTAAGAAAATATTTAAAATGTCAAGTAATATGAGAGTGGAAGATAAACTCGAAGGAGCCTCCAACTTCGTTTCCTGGAAGATACAAATCATTTCCAGTCTTGAAGAACTAGAATTAGAGTCTTACATAAAAGAAAATCTAGACATGCCAAATGATGAACTAGAGAAATCTACCTGGAAAAGGCGTAATAATAAAGCAAAGAAAATAATTATTGACTCAGTCAAAGATCATATTCTTCCATCTATAGCCAGACTGCCTAAAGCATATGAAGTATTTAAAACCATTAAAAATACATATGAAGTTAACAATGCGAGCAGAATGTTAACCTTGAAACAACAACTTTTAAACATAAAGATGAATAAAGATGATACAATATCTACATACTTTTCAAGGATATCTGAAGTAAAAGACCAATTACAAACTATTGGAAATGAGGTAGATGATCAAGAAATCTCTCTCATAGCCCTAAGAGGATTGCCAATTTCATGGGAATCCTACATTCAATGTATTAGCAGAACACCCCCTTTACCCAAATTTGAACAACTTAAGAATGAGTGCATTCAAGAGGAATCTCGACTAATCTCAAGAGGATTAGGGCCAAATAAAGAAGGAGAAATCCAAGCACTTAATACAAATACCTTCAACAAAAAGAAAAAGTTCTCCAAATGGAAGAGAGGAAATAAAAACCATCAGAAAAGAGATATGTCTAAAATTCAGTGTTACAAATGTGACAAATATGGGCACACTCACAAGAATTGTCCAGAAAGGAAGAAAACACAAGCTACTCTAGCTGAAGTCAAAGGAGAAAACTCACTTTTCTTCTTAGCCCTATCAAGCGAAATAAATACAAATAAAAACACTTGGATCATAGACAGTGGAGCATCAAGGCATATAACTGGATTCAGAAATCAGTTTGAAACACTTGACGGGCACTCAAGTGAAGAGGTTACTATTGGAGATAACTCCACATATCCTGTGAAAGGAATTGGGACCTGTACAATCAAACTAAGAAATGGAGTATCTCTACAATTAAAGGATGTTTTGTTTGTACTTGGAATAAAAATAAATCTAGTCTCAATCTCAGGCCTAACTGATCAAGGATATCGGGTTACCTTCAATGAAGATAAAGTTCTACTCTGGCCTAAAAATACAAATATAAAAAATGCCATAACAGTAGGTTCAAGAGATGGTAGCCTATACAAACTATGTAGTGATCAAAAGGAAGCACTAAATCTTGAAGTTTCAAATAATAATAAATTATGCAACAAAAGATTAGGACACCTAAGATATAGTGCTCTGTCCAACATAAAGAAGATTACTTCAGGACTTCCCCAACTAAAATTTGAACACACAGACATTTGCAAAGGATGTGCCTTGGGAAAGAATGTGAAAGTTTCTTTTCCCTCAAACGAGCACAAATCAAAAGTTATTTTAGAACTAATTCACTCGGACCTATGCAGTCCCATGTCAACACCATCCCTAACTGGATCCTTATACTACATAATCTTTGTTGATGACTAATCTCGAAAAACATGGATATATTTTCTAAAGTGCAAAGACTCAAATGAAGTAATATCTAAGTTCAAATAATTCAAGGCACTAGTAGAAAACCAGTCAAGGAAGAAAATTAAGGTGTTAAGATCCGACAATGGGGGAGAATATACATCTGACAACTTCAAAGACTTTTGTAATTCTATTGAGATTAAGAGGGAGTATACTGTACCATATAATCCACAACAAAATGGAGTAGCAGAAAGAAAGAACAGAACCATAATTGAAGCAGCAAAAGCCATGATGCATGACCAAAACTTACACACTTCATTCTAGGCAGAAGCTTCAAATACAACAGTTACATTCAAAACAGATGTCCGCACTCAATTCTAGAAAACACAACTCCTGAAGAAGCTTTTACAGGGAACAAACCAGTCTTAAGTCATTTAAGGATATTTGGATGTCCCGTATATATACATGTTCCTAAAGAAAAGAGGACAAAACTAGAACCATCTGGAAAAAGAGGTATCTTCATTGGCTATAGTGAAAATACTAATGGATATCACATTTACTTTCTAGGGAAAAAATTTGTTGAGATAAGTAGAGATGTAAAGTTTGAAGAAAACACTACACTCAAAGAACCTGAGGATGATAACATTACTAAAGAAGAAGAAGATCACATAATTGAGATTGAGAGGGAGAATATCATAGAAAATTCTGAACCGAACCTTCAGACATTGAGAGGGAGGACATCATAAGAGCTTCTGAACCTCTTGTTGATGAAAATATTGAAACACTCAATAACAAGAAAAGACCTCTATGGGCAAGGAAAACGATTGAAGAAAATAATGTAGAACCAAATGAAATTTCCAAAGAAAATAAGAGAACAAGAACTCTAAAATGTTATGCTACACTTCTAATCGAACTCACAAATTCTGAACCAACAAATGTCAGAGAAGCTTTATCAAAACAGGCTTGGAAAGATGCTATGGTTGAAGAATATCAATCTATACTAAAGAATGATGTTTGGGATATAGTGCCTAGACCAAAAGACAAATCAGTTGTCTCATCCAAGTGGTTATTCAAGATCAAATATGCATCTGATGGCAGCATTGAAAAACATAAAGCTCGCTTTGTGGCCAGGGGATTCTCTCAGAAAGAAGGAATTGATTATGAAGAGACATTTGCCCCAGTTGCCCGGTATACGCCAGTAAGAACAATCATTGCAATTGCAACATCCAAAGGATGGAAAATTCACCAAATGGACGTAAAGACTGCCTTCCTAAATGGTTCAATTGAATAAGAAGTATATATAGAACAACCAGAAGGATTCACCATACGTGATAAAAATTGCTATGTTTGTAAACTAAAGAAAGCTCTCTATAGTCTAAAACAAGCACCTAGGGCCTGGTATGCAAGGATAGACAACTATCTCTCCAAACTAGGGTACTCCAAGAACCTAGCAGATCCCAACATCTACTTCAAGGCTTCAAATGGCAATATGATTATATTGGTCCTTTATGTGGATGATCTTTTGATAACAGGAGAGGATAATCTCATTGTGAAATGTAAGCAAGATCTGACAGCAGAATTTGATATGAAGGATCTAGGGCTTCTACATTATTTTCTGGGATTAGAAGTATGACAGAAGAAAAACTATATCTTCCTAAATCAAGGAAAGTACACCATAGATATTCTAACTAGATTTGGGATGATGGAGTGTAAGCCATTAGCTAAACCAATGGAAACTAATTTACACAAGCTAAAAATTGAGGCAGAAGATTCAGAACCTACAAATCCCACACTCTACAGACAAATCGTCGGTTCACTCATGTATTTGTTAAATACTCGTCCTGATATCTGCTATGCTACAAATGTATTAAGTCACTTCATGTGTGAACCTAAGAAGATACATCTAATGGTTGTTAAACACATTCTAAGATATTTACAAGGCACAATCGGACTTGGCTTAAAGTATGAAAATGTTGAGATTCAAATTGAAGGATATTCTAATTCTGATTGGGCCGGAAGTACCACTGACCGTAAAAGTACTACAGGGTGTTGCTTCAGTCTTGATTTTGCTATGATATCTTGGTTCAACAAAAAACAGTCAACAGTTGCACAAAGCTCCACCGAAGCAGAATATATGACAGCCTCCATGGGAGCTCGTGAAGTGGTATGGCTAAGAAAGTTATTATTTGGATTATTTGGAAAAACTCTGAATTCAACCATAATTCACTGTGATAATCAGAGTTGTATCAAGCTCTCAGTAAATCTAGTTTTTCACAATCGATCCAAACATATTGAGATCCCTTATCACTACATAAGAGATATGGTAGATCGAAACATCATAAAACTAGTGTACATCAGTACTGAAGAACAAAATGTTGATATCTTCACCAAGCCACTTGCAAGATTGAAGATAGAATACTTCAGAAGTAAACTTGGTATGACTAGATTATAATTGAGATTATTAGGATGAAATTCCTACCATGTGTAATTTGTTCATGAATAAATAAATAAAATGTATATTGCAATATTCTAACTGTGTTCAAGAAGATGACGATCTTCTTATGTTTAAGGTTACTATTTCAAGGTGACGATCTTGGCAATAGTTGACCAAGTATCAAGATTGACTACATTAAGTTGTTGTCCTAGACTATGCCAGATATCTTGATCCTAAAGTATGTGATCATCTCACGATTGACTTCTTAAGTGATTGTCCCAGACTGAGCCGGATATCATGATATTGAGTTTATGACAAGACTATATTAAATGTTGTCCCAAAATGTGTCGGAAGTCATGACAGAATATGCTCCCAATAAAATTACTTAGATCCACTCCTGCTAAGAGGGAGTGTTAAGATATAGCCCTCGTGAATCTAATTGATGGTAAATCGGTTATTTTATATATATCATGCCCATGTGATTCACGATCGCATTATATTAACGGAGCATGTAGTTTGGAAATTAAACATAAACAAACTAATTGTTATGAATGGTTGCCTCCGTAGGGGCATGTCTGCCACGTATGGACATGTCCCTATGCAAGCAACCTTTCCTCTCGTATTTAAAAACCAGATTCAATGATGGAGACGATCAATAACTTACGACAATCAGTCTTCCAGAATCGCTGTCATTATTCTTCAATCCATATTTCACAACATGCAGGCATCCGTGGTGACTTCAACCCCCAACAACATCAAACCCGCATCGAAGGCATTTGTGGCATTGCTTGCAATCCCGCGCAGGAGGTAGATTCTTCACCTTAATTTCATGTTGCAAAAAATATACCATTCAAGAGATTCTACAACTTTTGCTTGCTTTTATACATGCTAGCTATGCCTGCATTCTTGTGGGATATTGACCAATTGTGGAGGCAACTCTTGGAGTATGAGAGATTCCTTTTTTATGCAAAAGATGTTAAGAAATGAGACATGTGGTGGTTAATTGCCCTAGTTTTTAATGCAAATTGGTCAATCTCGTATTCATATTGATTATCCAATCTCAGGCCGGGATTGCCCTAGTTTTTAATGCTTTGATGGATGTCCATACCCTGTTCCAAAGCTCCCATCTGACAAAATTCCTCTCTCTTTTATGCTTTGATGGATGTCCATACCCTGTTCCAAAGCTCCCATTTTGGCACAGGCTGGGAGTACGCTGGCAAATGTAACTTGATTAGGTTGGAAACCGGTTTGTTGCATATGGTGAAACAGTGTAATTGCCTCTTGAGGACACCCATGTCTTCTGTATGCTGCAATAATCATATTCCATGAGACACTATCTCATTCTCTCATGCGGTCAAAGATTTTTCTAGCATCCACCAAACTTCCACACTTGCCATACAAGTAAATAAGCTTATTACGATAAGTTAAGCATGTAGCGAAGGCAAATCGCCTATGGGCGATGAAAGAGTGGACATTTTTCCATTGTGAAAGTGCGTTATTGACAATAGAGGTCTTAAAAAATGTAGAATTGCCTACAGGCGATTTGTGTGTAGTCAGCAGAATGTGCAGCGCTTCCCTCAACATAATGTTGTAAGATTTAGATGGGTAGTGAATGACAAGGGCATTTTATGACTGTAAGTGGTGTAGGGTTTTTCAGTCTACGCCTACCATAATGACATTACCAGTGGCAAACCTGGAGCGTCCCTTGATGCAGATATGATAGTAGACAATCAAACTTTTCAACTTCATTTTATTTTTGAAGGTGTTCATACACAATTTTGTGCTATATCTTCTTTCATAGAATGAAGTTGAATTGCAAATGAAGAAAAATAATAGCAGTTCAAAAAATCTATGAAGAAAAAGGAACTAAAGAAATGCAATGATCAACTCCAAAGAGATCAAACCACTACTAACAAAATTGAGAGTCTAAAATATGATAGGGAATAGTGTGAGCTGTCCTGAAATAAAATATTTTATTTTCAATTTCAACTAAAACATAATTACTCGGCCATTTAATGTTATTAATAAATGTTTAATTTATGAAAGAGATAAATGGTTGGCCACAAGTACATGAGTTACTAAATGCACACAAATAAGTGAAGTTGATATTCAAAACTATCTACAATGAATTCAATTCTTGTCCATTACTCATTTATGTTTGCAATAAGCATCTTTCTTGGTTTTTCTTAATCTTTATTCATAGTTATGTGCATATTTCACATTCTATAATTAGGATATCAATTGCTATGGCTGAACACTAGCATGATGTTTGTGTTGTGGTATAGATGCGTGGAAACATAATTATGGGATTGTTATATTATAGAGATCATAAATCTAGATATCGCATATTAGTTCTAGCTCTTCTTGGATATGGTATCAAAGTTGACATACAGTCATAAAGCCATTATTAGCAGATCTATCCATTTCTAGTAAAGAGAATTGAGAAAGTCATTTTGATATTGAGAGTTTCTTATCTATTTACCTATTGATCATTATTAAGCCATAATATTTAGGTCTATTTATCTCTCTTACAAAACCCCTGTAAGTGTCCTAGATTGTCCCTACTACTCACTCTTCAATGAAATAGTGGAGTTCTAAAGATTTGTTGCACAAGATGGTGTTGAACGTATCAACAAGGCTAGCATGGAAGGCATGTTCAAGCTTCCACTTGTACAACTGACAACAAATGATTTGTTGATAGAAGAAATTCTTGAAATAGGGATACAATCGAAAGACAAGTAAGTACATACAAACCTCCTTAGTTGAAAGTAAAATCTGTGTATAAAAAGAGTACATTGAATCCCAATCCATCAAAGAATTTTATTACCAGGTCTACATTAAGCACATTGTTGTTCCTAGAATGAAAGCAATTGAGTTAACTTTAGAATATGACCCCCAACAAACTTTCCAGACCAAAATGTTATCTGCATTCCCTCCTGAAGAGATTGAATATATTAGGAGACACACAGATGTTAATTTTGTGCATTTTGGTGCTATTCAAGTCACAAAAGGGTCATGTATTCCTGAAAATTTAGACTTGTATCATATCTTGCACTCTATGACTATCATCAAGTTGACTATAATAATGCTTGTCAATTTTCTAGTTTATCTAGATTGACCAAAAACTCTGTGTTTTACCTTTTCCCAAAATCTTAGTGCTCATGCAAGAGACAAATAAGTATGGTTCTTTAAATTGTTTGTGGGGGGGGGGGGGGGGGGGGGTTAGTTCTCTTTATGGGTTGAAAATGTTTGGAAAATTCAGATATGTCAAAAAAATTATAGATGATATAGATGATTTTTGTACAAAAAACTTATCTTTGAAAGATTCAGTTGTTGTTATCCATAACAATGTATAGAAGATTGGTAATATTGTTGTAGCTAAACATAATAGTTTGAAGTACACCAAGCTGTCTTTAGAACAACTCAAAACTTACTTTGAACAAATATTAAATAATTTACAAAAACCAGGAGATGATATTCAAACTGTACCCAACTATGTCTAGCCATCTAAACTACAACATACCTTTGTCATTAGTACATTTGATAGAATAGATAAATCTTTGAATGAGTTATCAACATCGTTAGATTGTCTTGTTAATTAGGATTAGAAGCCTGAATGCATAGCTCTTGTCATCCTTAAATTTCCACAATCCTGTGAAAAGAGGGCCAAGAAATCTATTGATTTCCTTATGATGATGAGAACTACCTATTCCATACAACCCTAGTATCTTGACATTGATAATGTTGAATACCCCTGTCAACTGCTACAATCTAGATTGTTTATCCAAATTGACCAAAAACTCTATCTAGGTCAGCCTCAAATGCATTCATCGCTATAAATAAAATAATTCAGGATGCCTCATGTGATTGAAGTATGCCTCATGTGATTGATGAATGCATTTGAGGCCAACCTGTGTAGAACGGTGGATTAACAAAGCAACTACAAGAAATATTACTTCTGGGTACTTCTAACTTTAAAACAGTCTTTCTAAATATCAAATGATGAAGGAATCCACAATCAATTTCAATTTGTGAGGCCTCTAACCCCAAAAGCCCCAAATTTTCATCAAAAAGCCCTAAAATCTAGGGTTTCTCCAATCTCCCACGTCCATTTTACAACTTTCAGGACAATTTGACAACTTTTGCATTTTTTTAGTTTCAAAAGCCATTATTGGCTTTAGGATCTCATGATCGATTTTATTGAATTTGTTTGATGTTGGACACTCCTCCTTGGTTTCAAAGGTCTTCAAATTTGAATTTGTTTGCCTTGGTGCACCCGCACCACAAATACCTTGTTGTAGTTTCAAAGGGTGGAAAAAAAAAAAGCATTTTATTTATCGTCCTAATAGACCATCCATCATAACAATTATTACCAATATTGATGTGTGTGTTGCAAACAAAGTTCTAGAGGAAGGCTCTTTCTATTGTAATACCAAGTGAGTGTTCATAGACCTTCTATAGGGTCCTCCTAGCCTAGAGTTAGGAGTTAGAAGCCTACATACATTGATTTGGCCTTGTGGCCATCAATGATTGCTCACCCAATAGGACAAGTCTTGAGACTGACAATTTTGGAAGTGTGGCATTGTTGAGAGCCAACACTTATGTGTAAACCTCGTCTTCACGTATTATGATTAGTTGCCATATTGATAATTGACCCTATCCGCATGGTGTTGGCTCAATTCATATTAGTGTGTTTTGTTGAAGAAACATGATGTGAGAAGTTTGATGCAGAGGCAAGGGTAGAACAAAGTATTTCATATTAGGACAACAACCACATTGATTAGGCAAGTCAGACAAGGTCTCTCCAATTTTTAGGATACTGAATTCACATTACACACTCATGGATTACCCCAATTAGACATCAGTCAACTTAATATCTTATACAAGGATTGCATACCACAAAGCCATTAGATATGTTTTGAGATGAAAAAGAAGAGTTAGATGGTTTTGGTTCAATGATGATAATTTCTATTTTCAAGTAATTTGATTTAGTATATTATACTGAAACGTGATTTCATAACTAACATTTCAACTTCTATATAACTAGTTCTATAGCTCGATTTTCTTGCCTGTGAAGAAAGACCATGTCAGACAATATCAACGAACAACAAAATAAGGAGACAATTGCTAGATTGTGGTCTAAATTGAAAAGAAAAGGTGATGGAAAATGTTATTGTCCATGCAAAATTTGTAAGGGGTTAAAGACTAGAAGACTTCTAATCAAAACAATGAAGAAACATTGTAGGTTGCATGGTCACATTGAAGGTGGACATGATTATCATCCATTGGTAAGTTTTTCATTATATCGTTTTAACAATTTATATACATAATAAATCACGTGATGATGAGATCATGATCACGGTTTATTTATGTTTATCAATTTTATATAGGTCGAGCACCCCAGAGCACATGGTATGGATCAACACAACCCTGAGAGTATGGTTTTCGAAGTGGATGAACATGGAGGTGTGAATATCGAAGCTGAAGATAATGATCCCATGGAAGATGACGATCATGAACCAGAAAACACAATTGAAGATGATGGTACAAATACATTGATCCATGACTCATTTAGTACTCGTGCCGCTGATCATGATGATGAAGATGACCTTGATGTTGTTCACGATGTCCCTCTACTTGAGAAGGCATATGAGGCCCTTTACGAAGGCTCGTGAGCAACTCTTCTCTTCATTGTATTGTTGTTGGTGAACTTGAAGGTTATGAATGGTTTATCCAACATAACAATGTCACGTATGTTAAGGTATGTCATATATGTCATAATAAATTGTGAATCATGTTGTACCATTAATATTCTTTATATTAACAAATTATCTTTTTTGGCTGTAGATTGATAGGTGAGTTTTTGTTACCACCATCAAATATTCTACCTCAGTCATACCTAGAATTATCTGTCGTTATGAAAGATATTAGAATGGAGTATCAAGCAACAGATGCTTGTCCCAATGATCATATTCTATATCACAAACAACATGAATTTCAAATTGAATGCCCTGAATGTCATATCAATAGATATTGAACATATCAAATAACAAAAAGGGTTCCTCGCAAGGTTCTTCGCTATATTCTCATTATTCCACATATGCAACAATTATTCAAGTGCACTAGCTTGGCACAATTTATGGATTACCATGCATGCAATAGAAGTCGAGATGGCATTATTCAAATGCCTATGGATGGTTCAACATTTATGGACATAGAGGAAAAGTGGCCACACTTTAAAGAAGAACCTCGTAATCTCAGGTTTCATTAGCAGCGGACGGTGTCAATCCATTTGGAGAGATGAGATCTGTTTACTCAGTGTGGCCTATTTTTGTTATCAACAATAATATTCCTCCATGGATGTCAATAAAGAGGGAGCACATAATGTTGGCAATGATTGTTCCAGGTATTTTATCATTTAAATATAGTCGTCTAAATTTAATTATAAATATTGCAGTAAAATGGTCATAATAATTATGTAATGTTTTTGTTCATTCGACTAGGTAAGTACCAAGTTAAAGATATGAATGTATATATCGAGCCTCTTATCGACGAGTTGCTGGAGTTATGGAATGGTGTCACTATGTATGACATCTCTAGACCAATAGGACAAAGACAATTTCAATTCCATGCGATGCTTCTATGGACAATACACGATGCCCCAGGGCGAACACATTTTTGTGGTATGTTATAGTGTTTAAGTTGTGCATGAACATTATAATTCAAAAAAATATCATATTTAATCCAATTATACATTACTTGTAGGTCTTCAAACAAAGGGAAAATTTGCATGTTCTGTTTGTGGTCCAAAGATGAAATCTCGTCATTCAAAAAGTTTAGGAAAGCAGGTGTTTGATGAGTATAGGCACTTTCTCCACAAAAATCATCAGTATCGAAATACTAAAAAACATCTTTTCAATGGGAAAGAATAGAATACATCAAAGCCATGAAGAATGACACCTCACATGTGGAAGTCGGAATATAATAGAATTAATCGTCAAGGTAATGCCATTCCATCTATTGGTTTGTCATAAAACATCTTTTCTATTTTGTTTGGTTTACTGATGATATGATTGATGATCATGAAGGTCGTGAAGGCATAAACGACCACCTTCCTAAGGGACTAAAAAGTTATCCTCGACAATTTAGTAGGTTGCCCTACTATGAGCAGTTACAAATTGTTCATTTGTTTGATAGTATGCATATTGGAAAGAATATAACAGAGACAATATGGAAAATATTGGATGGAAGGCGTGACAAAGAAAAAATTATCAAAATATGTAGTGACATTCAGGATTCCAATCATGCAATGATAAATGTCATTCAATCAAATAGCCATGGAGACCAGATTAATATAAGTGAGATTCCTTGGTTATTAATGGACTGACAAAGCAATGTTATAAAAGAAGTCATACGAAAAATTCAATTTCCCACAAGATTTGCTACGAACATAAACAATCTCATATCAAAGAAAAGTGAATTTGGGCCAGGGATGAAAACGCATGATTGGCATACCTTCATTAAGGTAATTCATGTTCTTGTGTTTTTAGTATGTATTTAAGTACTGCGTGTACGTGTACTTTTCATTGTATTATGTTACAAAAAAATGAAAAGATAATTTTATAATTGTTGCAGTACGTTCTACCTCTATCTCTCCCAGACGACTTCGACAATAATGTCAAGCAAGTCATATATGATCTTGGAAAATACATGAGGTAAGTAGTGATATTTGTTCAGTTCGTTGTATAGATATTATATTTGTGATTTGTTTTACTTGTTATGTAATATTTTTTTTTGCGTCTTGAATACCTTGTAGGTGGTTGTCATGTAAAGAAATCCATAAAGGTGATATAAAATATTGGAAGAGAAAAATTCCTCATTTAATGTGTGAAATGCAAAAGTGTCTACCTCCAGCTTTTTTCAATGCACAAGAACACTACCTCATACACCAAGTTGAGGAGATTGAATTGTGTGGACCTGTACACACTAGGTCAATGTGGATGGTTGAGAGACACTTGAAATTTTTGAAGGCTTTGGTTTGACAAAGAGCACATCCTGAGGGTTCTATGGTGGAGGGATATATGGTATACCAGACTATGGTGTACAATTATGAATATCTTCCTAAGTTTGCAACAAAGATCCACATGGATCGCATTTGGGATCCCAACAACATTAACAAATTCAAAGGGGAGTACTTGACGGGGAAAGATAGATTGAGGAAAGTGAGGTAATTATAAGATGTTATTGTAGTTAATTAATTCTTAATCTTCAAAATAAATCGATTGTAAGACGTCTATTTATTTTTTGTACAGTTGGTCGAGAGTGGGATGCACTACATTTGTATATTGCAAACAATCTTGATTGGATGACGGTATGGATTGAATGTTGTCAACATTCTGGACGCATGTTAACATGGGAAGGTGTGGCTTCATTGGTTAAAGAAGCACATTGCAATGGAGATTTCAATGTTATGCAAAGGGAAATTGCTTTAGCATATCGTTTAAGAGATAAACAAGTACGTATAAATTTATTAATCACCCATATGTTTATCAACTAACAATGCAATAAATTTTACATGTTTGACATATCGCAGGTCAAACACCACAACGCTATGTGCTACAATGGTAATAAATTTCGCATAAAAAAATTGGATGACATGAAGAAAACTTGTGATTCTAGCATCACTGCAGTCTTTGAGGTGACAAATATTTCATCGAGAAATGACATACATCCTCAACAGTCTCAAAATCGATCCTATGGCATTTTGAATGATATACTTGAGTGTGACTTTAATTCCTTCAAATTAGTTTTGTTCGTCGTCAAATGGTACAGGCTACGATTGAATAAAAATGATCCCGATAGAACTGTTATTGAACATGATAATGGTTTTATAATGCTAAATACAAGGTCATTTGAACTAGTTGGGGATGAGCCCTATGTTCTTCCAAGCCAATGTGAGCAAGTATTTTACTCAGAGGTTCCACATAAACCGGGTTGGTCATTTGTTGTTAGACATGATCCAAGAGGAAGGCCGATAAAGTATAATGTGATGGAAGAAGAAGATACTGAAGAAGAAGATATCGAAGAAGTAGAAGATGAAGTGGATGATGATCACGATCGACAATTTCTCAATGATGATGAAGAAGAAGAAGAAGAAGAAGAAGAAGAAGAAGATGATGATGATGATGATGATGATGATGATGATGGTGATGGTGATGGTGATGGTGATGGTGATGGTGATGGTGATGATGGTGATGGTGATGATGGTGATGATGATGGCGAAGATGACGACGATGATGACGACGACGACGACGACGATGTTGGCGATGATGACCTTGATGTTCATGATGATGAAGAATGAAATGTATGAGGTATGCGATTAGTATATTATCTATTTAATATTGACTTCTTGATAGAATTTTTTTTACATAATTAATTCATTATGTTTTGAATTCTAATGCCATTACATAATTAATTCATGATGCACCTTTTAATATGGAGATGGAGATAGGGAGAGTGACTATTTATGTGACATTTTTTAAACTGTGTTTATTTATGGAAATTGGATTGTTTATTAGCTATGTGATGGATGTTGATTTAAAATACATATGTGATGGATCACATGTTTATGATGATGCATGTGACATTTTTTGAACTTTGTGTTTATTTATAGAACGTGGATTTTTTATTACCTATGTGATGGATTACATGTTTATGATGACACATATGTGATGTTAATTGTGATGCTCAATTACATATATGATGACACATCATGTGATGCTTCTGATGCTTATGATACGTATGCATTTATTGTTTATCAACTTACAAATGTAGTAATGCTTATGATGCTCAATTGATGGTGTTGATTTCAGGTATAGTCCCTGTGTGATGCTGTCACCCTTGGTGGGAATAGGTCGTTGACTATAGACATCGTCAACCATTTAGTTGAGGATCCTGCATAGTCTACATAAAATAAAGGTAAGGAATTAAAAAATTTACAATGATTTTGATGACAACATCTTTTTATTATTTAATACTCTTTTTGTCTACAAAGTTCATGTTGTTCATGTTGTGTACTATGTAATTTTTAGCTAACATAAGATAATTGAATTACATTGTACAAGACCCTGAACCCCTTTGATGAGGATCCTACACAGTCTCATGGATGGATAGGTATAACTAGTCAATACACCCTATAAAAATAGTTTATTTTTTTTAAAATTACTTGGAAAACAAACTTCCTCGGTTTTTCAAACCTCGATATTAGTAGCAAATCTAATACAGTTATCAACACCGAGGCCCCGGTTGGACTTATTCCAATTTTAATCCCAATCAACTTTAGGGCTGACTTCTTCATCAACATTATCCTCATTTGCAAAATTTCTCTCTCATTACCAATTAACTCTCTCATTTCATGGAGTGCAGGTACCCCCAAATAGGTATTTGTCAGATCTGTCTTTGTCGAGTGAGGAAAATGCAGGAATAGAAAATGAAAGTGACACATGTAGTAGGTCTACAATAGGGAGATCAACAAGAGGTCAAAAGATTAGAAGAAAATTCAATAAACACATGAAATTTTTCCTTGCTCAAGGGGGGTCATGTTCTTATGATGATGATACCAAATGCGATATTGAGGTGCCACTGAGGTATAGACATCTACAGAAACAATGGGTGCCCAAGCAACTTCCTCCAATAAACACCGATTTTTGTGTTAACGATAGGATATATCGCATAGCACCTTCGTCGTTATATGGTTTAGGCTTATTTTCCATGGACGATATAAAGGTCTATTACAATAGAGTTGCTGAATTGATGGAGTTTGTTGGACCTTGTTACAATTACAATAATTCGATGCAGATTGTTAAATATAAAAAAAATATGCGTAGGTATGCACTATCAGCAAATTATATACAACAGAAAGATAATGCTCAAAGTAAATGAGTGGCTATATACATTGATGGTCGGCCAAAAGCAACAAGGAATATTGTAGGTTTTATAAATAGTAAGCGACCTGGGTCAACTAATAAACAACCTAATTGCATATTTGAGGCGCGCGAGGGAAATCGTGTATTTGTATGTGCGATAAAATCAATAAGTGCAGGCGAAGAGCTTCTAATCGATTATAGTTTGAATCGTATAGATACAAACAAAGTTAATATCATGGGGGTGGTACGTACTATATACCATTTAAATTAACCAACCTCCAATTAATGAATCCAATATACCATTTTATTATGAAGTTTTTTTGCTAAGTCTATTGGTTTAATTTCGCTAACGTTTTTTATATTTTTTCTTTGTCACAGGCCGACATGGATCCATCACATATCGCAGATAGGGATGTAGCTTGCGACACTTCTACCGAGCAGGTAAACCTCATTGTAATTGTACAAATTAGATAGAAGCAAACTGTTACATTATTATGTTCTTTTTTTTAGTGATTTATACTAATTTTGAAATTGTT
This sequence comes from Cryptomeria japonica, assembly GCF_030272615.1. NCBI lineage: Eukaryota > Viridiplantae > Streptophyta > Pinopsida > Cupressales > Cupressaceae > Cryptomeria > Cryptomeria japonica. The sequence goes on from NC_081413.1 coordinate 156,362,698, forward strand.
AATGATATTCTTGACACAGACGAATTTTTGGGGAAAGGGAAAGGGAGTTGCAGTATCTGAGCACCTTTCTAGGGATGTGGAATCATTAGGGTTAAGTGATGATGACCCTGAAGATCCCACACACCTTATGAAATTCTTTAAAATGCCTCTTAGAAAAATTAGAAAAGAGATTGTTGCTTTGGCAACCGTGAATCCTATTACTGATGAGATACGAGAGAGGGTGGAATTATTGCTTCAAACAATAGAAAACTTGCAAGTAAGTAGTAATGAAAGCTTTAATTATAACAAAAGTTCAATAATGGTTTATATTTTATTCTCTTTTATGTCATTAACTAAAATATGTATGTATTGTTTTTACAACAATTTATCCGCCCTCATCAAAGTCGTTCCCACGATTAGGGTGTTGTAGGATCTTCCGGTGATGACGATTTTCTTGTATTATCACTTGCTTGGCTTATCACTCTGAGTACCCAAAACACATCATACTTGATACTATCAATTTTTAAAATAAAGGTTCATCCTTGTTTACAATTCTTGCACTTTTCATATATTTAATGTTTGATATATTTAATGTATTATTCTTTAGGTGTTGTCAATGTTACTGTGAAAATGCCGCCGCCACCTCATCAGAGGTTACCCTCACTTGTATTGCCGATTGCAATGTCGGCAACACGTAGCATGTAGACATCCTCTAGTGCACATCATATTGGCCCGCCCACTGTTGGTAGATCTCTCTTTTGCTCTATCTTCTGTCATGTGTTTATTTCCCTTCAAGCGTTCTTTCTTGAATTCTAATGCCATTTCATAGTGGATTCATTTTTTGCAGGAGGAGATGCACATGAGGATGTGCCAGAAGCGACTATTGCTGATAACATACCATCATTTCCTGGATCTTCTCGTATTTCTAGTACAGGAACGTTGCAAGCCACATTGGTGGTGAGCGACGAAGAAATGATTCCCTTAAAGATACAAAAGGTTCCAGGTACTTTAAAATTATTATTATATATACTCTAATTGTAATTTACTTTATGATCACTCGTTTTGGACTAATGATCCCATGATTTTTTTGCAGGCAATGATACTTTCTATAAACATCTTAGTGACATTGCGTTGCAGATATTTGGGCCCACCATACGTAAAAGGTGGTACATCATATGTGAACTAACCCTAATCCACTATTTTGATTTCATATCATTGCTAGAATAGTTTTCCTTTGATCCATTTCTTGAAGTGTAATAAATGTAGCTTCAGTTCATTTCTGAATCTAACAAGTTTGTTTTTTCTTTAAAAGGTGGAATGACCAAGAAAAAGGTTAAAAGATGAATTGACAAACCAAATGGTTGAGTGGTTTGGAAATGACACCTTTGACAAAACCAAGCTCCTTGAAAAAGCTAGCACATATCTAAAGTATGTGAGGGAACAATACAGGACCCATTTAGAGAGGAACCTAAAGTACGAGCGTCCCCCCATGATTCCAGAGAGGGAGTGGAAGGACCTAATTTTGGATGCCAAGAAGAGAATTGAAAGGAAAAAAGGAAATACACCACTAGACGCCAGAAGAAGGTACGAGATATTATTAAGAATGTAATGTACTAATTAATTACTCTTTATATTTATATAATCTAACATATTTCTAACTTTTTATAGACCGAGTGACACGTCAAAGGCAACCAAGGCAAGGAAAGAAAAGAACGGGCAACACAAACTCGGCTCTGGTGGTTACATGAAACTTGCTGCACGAATTGTAAGTATCTCATGTAAACGAAATATTGCATCAAAATATTAATAAATTGCAAATGTTTTTTTTTATCAAACAATGCAAGCAAAATTCACGGTACCAAGCAAAAATGCAAGGCTCTGAATTCAATAAAGCGCCCACAGAAGATGACAAGAGAATTGCCTACCAACAAGGTTATTCAGCTGTGGCTGATCGGCTACGAGAATTGAGTGGGCATACACAACATTTGAGTGCATCCGTCACACAGGTAAATATGCTAAATGGAAATTGTTTCAAATTGAATACTTTACCAATAATCTAATTGATGTTGAGTTCCAATATAAAGTGACTATATTTGTTTTAAATAAGCAAGCAATGATAACAATGTGCATGTCATTGGAATCCAGCCTGCTAATCGTGAAACACCACCTGCACATGAAGGTCCAGATGTGCATCTTAGTAGTGGAGGTATTCATTTGCTATTCAAATTTATTTATTTAGCTATTAATACAATTAAACATCTTAATTTGTAATTAGAGTAGTAATTAATGTAACCTTTTTTGTTAATTTTTTAGAGCATGTAGTCGGTGGTGAGCAAGTGGAGCATGATCTGGGTACACAACATCAAGAACGTGATGTTCCCCACTCAGGTAAAGAGGACCACTGTTATTGCTTTAAACAAATATAATTGCAATTGGTGTTTAGAATTAATGTAACCTTTAGTATTTCAACTCCAGATGATCTAGAGGGTGTTCAACATGTTGAGGTTGAGGCTACACAAAATGATATGGCCCCATCAGGTAAAGAGCACAACAATTATGTTCTCTAAATTAATGAAATACTTGTAACAATAATAGTTTTTTTTTTAATTTAACCCATTTCTTTGTTATTGCAGAGGACCCCCCTTCGCTTCAGTGTCCTCGTCCTCAGTATAGGACTAGGCATACATCAAGATCACGAGCAGTTGGCAGAACATCTGCAGAGGGGGGAAATGATGAAGAAACCGATGTTCGACTTAGTCTTTTCATAGCTTCAAAGAAAAAACAAAGAAAGAAATGATTGTAATCTAACTTATTTGATAATGACTGATTTTTATGTGTTAGTGAATGTAATTATGTGCTAATTAATGGTTATGGATGATATGTGTTAATTAATATTGATGAATGTTGTGTGTTAATTAATGTTAATCAATGTTATGTGTTAATGAACATTATGTGATATTAATGAATGAATGCTATATTTTATCAATGGTAGAAAGAAAGAATGAATGAATGTTATAAGATGTTAACGAGGAATTTAGAGTGATGTTAGGGGGGGAGGGAGGGGCCAAATGAGCTTCCACCTTCACGTGGTTGGCCTTGTTAAGTAGAGAATATTAAACTATTCTCGAAACCAAGCGAAGCTCAACAAGATAACACACTTTTCAATATTTCATTATGTTGCACAGTTAATCTTATTGAATAATGTATATTGAATCTTAATTGCAGGGTCCAACAGAGCCAACACGAACAACAACACCACAAGTTGCTGGGTATAATGAACTCCCATATTGTCTTGTCTATACCAAACAATATGAGTTTCTTCTAGTGTTGATATCCAAGGTGGGACTGCAAAAGTTATGAATATGCCTCATCCTTGTAAGTTTTTTTATTACTTGTAAGTAATGAATATGCCTCATCCTTGTAAGTTTTCTTATTACTTGTAAGTCATGAATATTTCTCTTTAGTTGATTAAAATCATTTCAGTGAATGCAAATCTTGATTATTATAAAGTGATATCTGCACTATCAATTCCAAATTGAAACCCTTTCAGTGCATGCATGTTGTTTGCCAAAATGCCATCTCAAAAGTATCAGCAAACAAACATTGGCATTCACAAAATCAAGAAAGACAAACTGAAAATTAGCAGTAGAGCATTCATGTAAACTGTTTGTCAAGAAGCATAGTTGAAAAGGTGCCAAAGAATTTGGTTTCAAAACAGGGGTAGACCATTACAAATTGGCAACTTGGAATCACTTCTCTTCTTACTTCTCCTCAACCCTCTTGCTCTGCACTCTCACTTTTTCACCTGGCACCTGCAACTCTCACTCTCACATTCACAGTTGTCAGCTTCTTGCTCTTTGTTTTTGTGAGTTGAAACAAAAATAGGAGGCAATTTTATAAAGTTGGTGGGGTTTGGGTGGGGGCCATAGGCTGTGACAGTTTGACCTTGGGCATGGAGTTTGGAAAAAAGTTTTGATTTTTTTAAAATCACTTATGGGTTGTTGGGATGGCCAGGAGGCTCTTGGGAGTCCCTCAAACGTCTCAAGGATGTCCTAGAGATGTCTCAAAGATGATGGCATTGGATTGCATTGGGGCGGCAAGGGGACGTCCCATCCAAGTCCCTATATTCTGAAGGTGTCCCCATTTAAAAAACAAACAGTTTTGGGGGAGGAAATGTCCTTGTGGAAACAGGAACCCAGTGAAGATATTAAGAGGGCATGAAGGCACAACCAAGGGCCATTGAGTAGAAGGCAAAGGAAAAATCTTGGAAACAAGAGGAGGAGCACTTGGAGAAGAAGGTAGGGAAAATAGCAGTCCGACCAATAGAGAAGCTGAACTCTGAGGGCAAACTATCAGAGATAGCAAGAAACTCTCCAACCAAAGCAGGGGAGACAAAACCAACAATCTCTGCTTAGGGAGGAGCTCTAGACCTCAAATCTGAAGAAAGAAAGAGAGCTAAAGTAAGTGAATTGGATAACAACAAGAATGTAAAGTGCACCCCTGATTTGCTAACCAAAATGCTCAAAATTAAATGAAAATATTTAATGAATACACAAAACTATATACATATGCAGGCGCACCATGGTTGAGATGGTCCAACTCCCTAGTCTCACTCTACGACTAAGCTCATGCCATATCTAAATCAAAGACATCTCAAATACATCGTCGGTGGAAAGCTGCAAAATGCCATTTTCATACATAAGCAAGACATACACAATTGGGCACAATCACCAAGAGAACGGTAAAAAGCATGTTTGAGATCATTGTCCTAATTGTGGTGTGGTCACGAAGAGATCACCATAAATTTGTCAACCTTTCAAATTTACGGCGATCTCTTCGTGACCACACCACAATTAGGACAATGATCTCAAACACACTTTTTACCGTTCTCTTGGTGATTGTATCCAATTGTGTATGTATTGCTTATGTATGAAAATGGAATTTTGCAGCTTTCCACCAACGATGTATTTGAGATGTCTTTGATTTAGATATGGCATGAGCTTAGTCATAGAGTGAGACTAGGGAGTTGGACCATCTCAACCATGGTGTGCTTGATCATATTAGCTTGAAACCATGCGCCTCATATTAGCCTCAAACCTATGCCCCGACTGGTAGGTGGTGGGGATAGAATATCATTCGCTGTACATATCAATGACTGGATAATAATAAATTATTTTTGATAAAAATTATCATCGTTGGAATTACGATGAATACCAAGCTTTCGACCGACGATGTAATCGGCGGACATACAACGTTCTCGTCGGTGAAATGTTATGGAGTCGTCTCACTTTCGACTCAAACCACACAAACATCCGACAAGGATGCTGTATGTGCGACGACACTTCATAGTCAAACGATCGTCGATGTGTCTGAATGGATCGACGACACAAGCTTCAGACAAACAACATCACCGTCGATGTGAAGTTCCAAATCATCGTCGGCTTTGCAACGAAATCTACTGATTTTGACGACTTTTTTGACTAGAAGAGCATTCATGCCCACCGTCAGTAGAGTCCATCTGATTGTCATATTTCTGACGGGCAGGGCATCGTCAACCAATTCGACGACGAGTTTTCGATGGCTACTTTTGTCGGCACTCCGACGAAAATTAGTTGCAAATCCGATAATCAGCCGTTGGAAATCAGCTCCGAATGTACTAGTGAAACATCACTCAACAAAAGAAAAGTGGATCCTTAGAAAGGATAAGAAAAATCAATGCCCCACAAGCATAGGAACAATGAGAAGAATTACACAACGTCTAATGAGAGATTATACATAAGTAAATACACAATGTACTTACATGAAGGAATATTCAATGCAAGAAAAGACATAAAGATATGTAAAATTCAACTCTAAAGAAGAGGTAATCTTCAAAGAGAAGGAAAAAATGATTTAGATGAAGGATCACAAACTCCCCTAAGGAGAGATTAATCATAAGAGACATATCATTCCAAGCAAGAAAGGACATCTAAGTGTGAAAAATGCAACCCCTAAAGGGAATAGTGAAACCTTAAATATAAAGAAGAAATAGGATAATATTCTTGCCCCCCAAGCATAGAGGCAAGAATGAACTTTGTTGCTGCCCCAAGATGATTGTAATTGAAAAAGATTCACCTCTCATGACAAAGAGCCCCCAATGAAGCTAACTGTATATGGTGAAAATGGATAGCAATAAACAACAATATTGAAAGACTAAAATGGATTCAACCACCAAACCCTAGCCTAACAATGAACAAAGATCCACCATAACATATGAAGATAACCTAAGACAATGCAAATATAACTCAAAAATCACAAAGATTATACCATCACATGTCCACTAGGGTTTTGATCTCCATTCTTCCTATCTCCATTGATCTTGTTTGATATGCTTGCTCTCAGATTTTTATGTGCACAAGAGCTCAATAAAGAACGGAATGTGGTTGCAAGTAAACTTGTAATGTAGCTAAGTCCTCCAAAATTAGTCATTAGGGTTTGTCAATGAAGAAAGCATCTCCTTAAATAGAAGACACAATAGAAATGGTCGGCTAGGATTAGAGGGTAGGTATAAGAAATACCAAAATAATGAAAGAGGTAGGTAGTGTAGGAAATAAGAGATGAATGACATGTGTCATGTGTAGAAAAAGATAATGAATTAATTAAATAAATAAAGATTTATTTAATTAATAGAAAAAGTAGGACAATTAAATAAATAAAATATTTATTTAATTTAGGAAAGGGATAATTTAAATAAATAAATGTATTTATTTAAATGAGAAATAAGGCTAGAAGAGGATAAATGAATTAATTAAATAAATAAAGATTTATTTAATTAATAGAAGAATTAGGCTTAGATAATTAAATAAATAAAATATTTATTTAATTGGACATGACAATTTTGGGTGTCTACATTTTGCCCCTCTTTGAGACAATGCGGCTTGTCGCGTTGTTTCAAAGAAGATAAGATGAACTGATACAGAGTTGCCCCAGGATGGGAATGATATGCCCCCTCGAGAGATTGGATGAAAAAGTCTGGAAAGATTGCAGACAATCTCTCGATAAGAAAGATGGGATAGAATGGACTGATTGGATAAAGTGACAAAGTCACGGGATGAGGAAGACTGACTCGGGAAATGAGGGCGAGGGCTAGGGTAGGCTATAAGATAGACCACGGGCAAAAGACATCCTCATTGTCATTCACACCCTTACGAGATCACAGTGCAGAGCGAGAAAAGAGCAGCAGCAGTCAGCAGCGATGGCATTCGTTCATAGATTCGACCGTGTCCGCCGATTCCAGCGACCAGCCGATGCAGGAGAGCCGGTAAGTACCCGAAAACCTCCTCGTACTTTCACGCATTTCAAGTTTTGTCATAAATGCATGTTTAGGAGCAATAAATGCGCTAGAAATAGGATAGTTTAAAAGTGCAAAAACGCGCAACCGCGTCTGTGTCAGCGCCAGGCGCGTCTGTGTCCAACAGGCGCGTCTGTGTCGGGTCCAGGCGCGTCTGTGCCTGGAGCCGCGTTTGTGTTGAATGCGGACGCGTTTGTGAAATGTAGTAGCGTCTGTGCTTTGGAATAGCGTTTATGTTATGCAGGGACGTCTGTGTTCCCTGGTCGCGTCTGTGTCTGACATAGGCACGTTTGTGTTTAGAAAGCGCGTCTGTGTTGCAGAGGCGCGTTTATGCAGTCTATAAGCGCGTTTATGAGTTAAAAGCGCGTGTGTGTTGAAAAAGTGCTTTTGTGTGTTTAAATGCATGGTTTTAGTCCTTTAGGTCAAATCGGCAGTTCTGTGATGAACATACGCTGTCGATTGGATAAGCTGCTGAGAGGATACACTCAAGCAGGTCCTCTAGGAAGATTAGGATAAATCAAGGCACTTTGTGATGAACAGGGAGCACCAGGATATGCAGCACTTTGTGATGAACAGGGAGTGCGAATGTGAGTGACACTTTGTGATGAACAGGGAATGTCACACACGTAGTACTTTGTGATGAACAGTGAGCACTACTAGGATAAATAGCCATATGCATTTAGGTAGCAAGTAGCATTTTGTGATAAACAGTGAATGCCACGATAACTGACAAGATTGATTTGCTTGACTGCAGGAGTATTTACCGATGTTGGAGTCACGGGAGAGATTCCCATCGACTCAGAGGTTGCGACCAGAGTTGTCTATCCAGGACATGATTTCCGTTGAGGAGATGGGCCTCACACATATGCTCTATGTGCCCGAGTTTCGGGCAAACATGGGGTTGCTGACTGCACTGGCCGAGAGATGGCACTCAGAGACATGCACGTTTCACCTGCCGATGGGTGAGATGACCGTGACACTGGAGGATGTATACAGGATATTACATGTTCCCATTGATGGAGAGTTGATCCCCTACGACCGTGACGGTGACAGGGAGGCCTTGAGACGGGTCTTTCAGGATCCTGAGTTGGAGATGCGAGCAGGCCATGTAGCCTGGGACACCATGACTGCCACAGGATTGGCATTGCCGGCAGTTGTTGGGGGAGTTATCAGTGGATACTTGTGTCCAGACAGGGCCACACGAGGATTGGCAGTGGGCTGGGGAGGGGCCTTGGAGACGCTGATGGCAGAGCATACTAGGTATGCATGGGGGCCATGTGTCCTAGCACATTTGTACTATGAGCTGCATCAGTTTGTATACCATGGATCAGTGGGTTTGGGCTGCGGTGTGACTCTCTTGCAGGTGTGGGCCTATGAGCACCTTCCCATCACACGGCCTATTCATTTCAGAGGCAGAGGACAGGGACAGAGTTTTGTGCACCTATATGCGATGATTACATCCCAGCCTCGGATTGGGAGATTGGAGCACTGGAGGAGAGTCATTGACGATATTGACATGGTGATCTGGAGGCCGTACCTGGGGTGCGAGGAGTGGGGGGACGATGCATTGGAGCTGCCCTACACCTTCCGGAGCAGGTACCTGATTGGGCGGACGCCCTATATATTAGAGAGACAGCTGGTGGATAGGGTATGCAGGCAGTATGGCAGGATTCAGAGGATGCCGCGAGGCTCGGGCATGTATGCCCGTACAGTCAGAGATCAGGTGCAGTTTGGCCCACTGCTATCATATGATCAGGCAGTGATGCAGCTAGCGGAGATGATGCCGATGCCATGGGACATGTGGCCAGAGGTAGATGATGCAGGGATGGACGCAGAGTACTCTGCGTACTGGGCAGAGCATCCATTTCCGAGGTTGACAGATCCGGCAGAGCCAGTGGATGGAGAGGGTGGAGGAGAGGATGATGATGGAGGAGGGGATGGAGGTAGGGGCCGGCGGAGGCGGAGGGGAGTGGTGGGAGAGAGGCGGGTGGCACCTCGGAGGGAGGGAGGACAGGAGAGAGCAGCTCCAGTGGTGAGAGGACGGGGTGGACTGCCCCTACAGGTGCCAGCAGCACAGGGTCCCAGAGAGGGACAGAGACAGGTGCAGCCAGAGGGACAGAGACAGGTACAGCCACAGGTACCTATACAGGCACAGGGACAGGTGCAGGCAGAGGCACAGGGACAGGCACCTGTAGAGGAGGAGCCACAGGCAGGGACGAAGAGTGGAGACTCCGAGGAGGATGAGGTGCTGAGGCTGCGGGAGATCTGCCAGGGCCAGGCAGATGAGATTGAGGATTTGGTTCGAGAGAGGAACCACCTCAGGACCAGGGTCCGAGATACAGAGCGGGAGAGGGATCAGGCCATCCAGAGATATACCGAGGCCGAGACAGCTCTGAGGGCAGGTAGGCGGGCAGCAGAGGATGCAGGGGCAGGCTACGCATATGTTTTGCGAGCGGGAGAGGAGATCGCCTACTGGAGGGATCTATATTATGCAGCCGTGCCAGCAGAGCAGCGGGCTAGGAGCTTCCAGAGGTCGTCGCGCACAGCGACGGCTACGGGAGGGAGCCGCAGGAGACAGGCATCCAGCGGTGGGGTTATGGGGCCTCCACCACCACCAGAGGGACAGGGGGATCCTGGGGCGGGTCCATCTATAGCTCAGACTCCGTCGAGGCGCGGCGGCTCCGAGGGAGGGAGTTCCTCATAGCTATAGTGGGCTCCCATTGTATCAGTAGATGTATCATTGTTGTATTGTAGACACCTGCGGGTGATTCTTTTGTAGCCATATGATTCTTTTGACATCATTGTATTATGACACATTTGATTATATATATGAGATGATTCATCTTTTGCGGCAGCTATATGCATGTGTACCTTATGTGATGAGATGTTCTTATGTGATGCATGTTTTATGATATGGATGCTTATATGATGCAATGCCATATATTTTTGTTCTTTTATGTTGTATATGTGATGCATGATGCGAATGAAAATGTATGTGATGCAAATGAATATGATAATGCAAATGATTATTTACTTAATGAGAATGTGAGATGTGCTAACATATGATGAATGCAGAATGTGATGCAATTGTGATATCTATATGTATGTATGAAATGCTTATATGTGGTGATGCAGGTGCAACTATATGAAATGCAAATGTTTTTGGTGTGTCATTATACTCAGTCATGTGATAGCGGACTACGCGGACTCGAGAAGGACAATGGAAGTCAATCAAGAAAGGGGGATGGAAGACAGAAGATATGAACGTGAAAGAGCTTCTTGTGCGTTATCATCATTGAGCTTTATTATGGCAGAATATGTTATGACAATCGAGGCATATGTCCGGCCCAGAAAGTCATTGTACCTGTTTGCATGGAGATAAGACAGTCACAAACAAGGAATGCCCCAGTTCATACTAGACTCACAGTGTCCTCATATCCTTGGACAAGTCATAGCATTACTAAAAGACAATCCACAGACAGCAAATGCAAATAGGTGACGATACCTCATCCTCGCCTTTCTAGTCAAAGACATCCTGGAGATAGAATCTCTAGTCAAAGACATCCCGGAAAAGCTAAAAGACATGTCACCAAAAAGATAAAACCAAAAGAAAACCAAGACTCGACACCAACATCCACTGTAGTCCTCAAGTTTGTGTCTCTTGTCACTTGTTTAAGTCTTATTCGATTGTGGTCACAATGTTCACTTTTCACAAAAAGGATAGATAGCACTGAACCATATGTTGTCTGAGTCTGTTGAAAGATTTGATTTTGTTGAAGCCCATTGTTGCTGCTGTGTCTCCTTGGAAACTGACTGAATCCATGAAACTGATACCTTATTGCGGAGAAGACGAAACTTTATTGCGGATCTGCGATGCAAAATGTTGCTTTATTGCGAATTGTGCGCGGATAGACTGAAGAGAGCTGAAAGAAACTGTACTCCTCGAAACATGTGATGTTCTCAGTTCCACACCCATTACTAGACGTAGGAATTGGCCGTAGTCACAGATAGGATCTGATTTATTATGGATGGAAAAGGGAGTGAAAGGGGAGGGTTTATTATGAATGGCTAACCAATCTTGGATAGATCAATAACAAGCCATGATGGGAATGGGTAAGTTTATTGTGAGTGAATTGGTCGTGAGTGTGTGCGAAGTGAAAGAATGAAAGGGAATCCTGAAAGAGGGAGGAGCAAAGTCCCTACGCATGGCGCTGGTGACCCAGTTTTCACCATGGTACTTGCCCAGGGCGCCACCGAAGTGGTTTTCACCGTTGGACGAAATTATTTCTCTTTACTTTTTTGGATTTTGCAATTTTTTTGTTGTCACAAGGCGCCTGTTTGCCAGGTTTTCACCAAGTAACAATTTTTTTGTTTTATAATAATTTTTTTTTTTTGTATTTTTGAATTTTTTTTGATTTTTTTTTTTTTTTTGTTTTTTTTTTAGGATACTCAAAAAGAGCTTATGTGTAGAACCTGCGAAGGTGCATGTTGTTGATAGGATCCTCCAAGGATTCACCTTCTGTAGTTGAGAGCTGATATGCCCCAGATCCATATACTGCTGTGATGATGTAAGGACCAAGCCAGTTGGGTTCAAATTTGCCCTTCTTTTCTCTATCTTGCTGATTCTTGGGGTTCTCTCTGAGGACTAAGTCACCTACCTCAAATGTGCGAGGCTTGACCTTGTGATTGTAACTGCGACTCATTCGTTGTTGGTAAGCCTTGAGATGATTAAAAGCAGTGTGTCGTCGTTCCTCCAGCAGTTCTAGTTCTTGTAAGCGAGAGACCCTGTAGTCTTCATCGTTGATTATGTTTCTCAAGGAGACCCGTAAAGAAGGTAACTCGACCTCAATAGGCAAGATGGCTTCAGCACCGTAGACAAGTGAGTAAGGTGTAGCTCCTGTAGGTGTGCGGACACTGGTACGATAGGCCCAAAGTGCGGGATTGAGTTGGACATGCCAGTTACGGCCAGCATCATCGACTGTCTTTTTAAGGATTTTGAGAATTGTTTTGTTAGACGCCTCAGCTTGGCCATTACCTTGGGGGTAATATGGTGTGGAGAAACGATGAGAGATATGGAAGCGCTCACAGAGTTCACGAACATCCTGGTTCTTGAAAGGACGCCCGTTGTCAGTGATAATGGAAATAGGAATCCCGTATCGGCAAATGATGTAGTTCAGGATGAAAGTAGCGATTTGTTTCCCAGTAACTTGCGTGAGAGGCACGGCTTCAATCCACTTTGTGAAATACTCTGTGGCTGTGATAATGAATTTATGTCCATTGGAAGAAGGAGGGTGAATCTTGCCTATGAGATTGAGTCCCCACTGACAAAAGGGCCAAGGAGATGCAAGTGGTTGTAGTTCTTGTGCTGGTGCGTGTATGAGGTCTCCATGAATTTGACACTGCTTACACTTCTTGACAAACTGATATGCATCTTTTTCCATAGTAGGCCAGTAGTATCCAGTCCTGATGAGTTTCTTGGCCAAGGTAGGACCACTAGTATGCGGACCACATATCCCTTCGTGCACTTCTCGTAACGCAATCTGAGCTTCGTCACTCTCTAAACATCTAAGGAGGGTGCCATCTAGACCTCGTCGGTATAGGATATCAGCTAGGATAACGTATCGGGAGGATTGGCGGATGAAAGTGCGGCGTTGGTTGTTCGATAAATCGGGAGGTAAGATGTTGTCGCGAAGGTATGTGAATATGGAACCATATAACTGGGATTCAGGACCAACAACACATATCATTTCCGTAGGCGTGATCTCATATGACGGAATCAACAAGTTGTCAACCAGGAACTCATAACAGGTCTCATTTTGCGGTAGGTCAATGAGCGAAGCAATTGTAGCCATGGCATCAGCAGCACGATTCTGTTCTCTTGGTATCTGCTCAAACTCTATCTTTACAAAGTGCTGTTTCAGATCATCTACCAGTTGTTTGTAAGGCATTAGCTTTTCATCTTTTGTTTGATAATCATCAGTTGCTTGACGGATGACAAGTTGAGAATCCCCAAAAACACGAAGTTCTTGGATCTTCCACTGAACTGCAATTCTTAACCCAGTTGTTAATGCCTCGTATTCCGCTATATTGTTGGTACAAGGAAATGATAAGCGGTATGACTTTGGTATAGAATCGCCTTGGGGAGTTATAAAGAGTATACCCGCTCCTGCCCCATGCTGTGTGTATGAGCCATCAAAGTATAGTTGCCATGGCTTTGCAGGTGATATTGTTAGAATGGACTCATCTGGAAATTCTGACTGTAGAGGAACATCGTCTATCATGGGAGCGTCTGCCAGTTGATCTGCAATGGCTTGTCCTTTTATGGCTTTTCTGTCCACGTATTCAATGTCGAATTCACTCAAAATCATTACCCACTTGGCCAGTCGCCCAGTAAGTGTAGCTTTGTTGAGTAGATATTTTAGTGGATCAATTCTGGCAATCAACTTGGTTTTGTGAGTAAGCATATAATGTCGTAATTTTTGTGAAGCGAAGACCACAGCGAGACATGCACGCTCAATTGGTGTGTAGTTGAGCTCATATCCCACCAATGTGCGACTGATATAGTAGACTGCTTTTTCCTTGCCGTCAGATATTTGCTGTGCTAGTAGTGCCCCCAGTGCTGTTGGAGTAGCTGATATGTAAAGTAGCAATGGTTGATTCGGAATTGGTGGCATCAAAACTGGCGGGTTCAAAAGATAGTCTTTAAGTGCCTGAAAAGCCTGTTGACAGTTCTCGTCCCATTTGAACTTAATGTTTTTGTGTAGCAGGTGCTGGAAAGGATTACACTTATCTGCAAGTTGTGCTATGAATCTTCGTATGGACTGGAGTCTCCCTTGTAAAGACCGAAGTTGACTGATATTCTTGGGTGGCGGCATGTCCAAGATGGCCTTGACTTTTGCTGGATCCGCTTCTATTCCTCTTTTAGACACAATGAATCCTAGGAGCTTCCCGGAGGTTACTCCAAAGACACATTTCTTTGGGTTTAATCTTACCTTGTATTTTTCCAGCCTACCAAAAGCAACTGAAAGTATGTCCAAGTGTGTATTTCTATCTATTGATTTAACCAAAAGGTCGTCGACATAATCTTCCACCTTTACATGCATGAGATCATGGAAGATAGTAGTCATGGCTCTTTGATACGTGGCACCTGCATTTTTCAGCCCAAAGGGCATGACATTCCAGCAGAAGGTTCCCCATGGACAAGTGAATGATGTTTTATGTTGATCTTCAGGTGCAATCCTGATCTGATTATATCCAGAGAATCCGTCCATTAAAGATAACATCTCATGGCCTGCTGTGAGATCAACAATTAAATCAATGTTTGGTAATGGGAAATCGTCCTTCGGGCAAGCCTTGTTGATATCCCTGAAGTCTGTACATATTCGGATGCTGCGATCTGGTTTGCTAACAGGTACTAAGTTGGAAATCCATTTGGGATAATCAATTGGGCGTATGAATCCGACATCTAGTAATTTCTCCAGCTCTGCCTTGACTAGCAATGCCACCTGTGGATGCATTTTCCTCAATTTCTGTTTTACTGGTTTTGCCCCCGGTTTGACTGTTAAATGATGCATTACTAAGTCGGGGTCTAGTCCAGGCATATCAGCATAAGACCATGCGAAGTTGACTTGTCGTTCCTTAAAGAAGCTTATGAACCTTGCTTTCTCGGCCTCTGTCAATGATTGAGCCAAAAATATGTTGTGTGGAACCTCTGCTGTACCAATGTTTGTCTTTATAGTCTCCTCTACCAACATGGATGATTTTTCCTCGTATGATGCTGGGAGAATGTCAAGCCTTCCATCTTCGGGCGCCTCAGAGAGGTTTTCACCCTCAGATACGTCCTTTCTTTTTACTTTTTTAGAGTCAGAGAGCGCCACAGTGTGGTTTTCGCCATAAGACCCTTGTTTTGTCTTTATTTTCACATTTTTGCGACTAGAAGGCCCGACACCCTCACCAAAGTATGCCATGTTATTTAGCTCTATGGCGTATCCTGCTTTATGGTCTCCAAGAGGAAGATCATCGCGAATGCCAAGATAATCAACAATAGCTTCGCCATTTTGAAATGTATCAATCTGTGGTGGTCCATCCTGATCCCAGTCAATGAGTTGGGGGTGAACGAGGGGAAGGTCTTTAGTGTTTTTAGAGTCCGCCAGGCTAATAGTGAAGATGTGGTTATATTCAGGTATGTCAAGGTAGTCATCGAGGTCGTCAATGGCACTCTCCTCATCAGTTTCGATCGTGAGTGAGTCCAAATTATCATCACTAGTAGCACCCTCAGGGACAGGTGTCCTCATCCTATGTGATCCTGACCTAGGGCCTTGAAACGAAGCTTGTGCGGGATCCTTATGGGTCGGTTCTTGACCAACTCTGAATTTCTTGTAAAACTCCTCCTCCTCTGTAGGTTCATCTGGCTCTCTAAATGTCTCATTAAGTTCATAATCGCTGGAGGATTTGTCTGAACCCCATTCCCACTCATTGGAGTCTGTGGAATAATTATCCTCTTGTTGAACTTCAGCCACTTTAACTCGCCATATCTGTTTTGTTCTCTTGTGTTGAATCTTGGGATTTAGAAAACCAAGCCCCTTAGAGCGTTCCCTTCTTGTAGTTAGCTCAGGTTGTAGAGGTTCCATGACACCTTCTTTGCGTAGTCCGAGAGGACTTTTTCCATCATACCCGAATCTCTGCAGAATTTTGAAACCTTTACCATAGTTTTCACAGGGTATTATAATTTGATCATGTGTGTCATCTTCAGCGTCCTTATATAGCATTTTATATAAACTTTCTTCCTCTAGTTCGCCCCATTTTTGAAAGACGGTAGGATCCCATTTGAGGAGCATGATGGAGATTTGCTTATTAGGATGTGGTCTCCCATATTCCTTGGGGGAGTTCATGACTTGTCGTAAGAACATTGTTTGATTCAGAGTGTATTCTCCCATGCCTTTGTCTTGAAACTTAGCTCTAAGTTCACCTTGTTTGGATGTCGAGGGCTTTAATGACTCAGGATCAATATATGCTGAAGAAGGAGTAGCCTCACGATTGCTGGGAATGATAATCTCAGTATGTGATCTCACGCTATTGCAATATATGAATGGATTTGGATCACCATTGACCGTTACCTCGACTCCATTATGAGGAAATTTTATGCACTGATGGTATGTTGATGGGACCGCTCTCATTTCATGAATCCACGGACGTCCTAGCAATATGTTATACGTGAGGTCTAGATCCAGGACTTGACAAATCACGTCCTTTGTGACTGGCCCTATTCTTAGTGGTAAGATGACTGTGCCCTTGGACGAACGCTCTTCATCATCATAAGCCTTAATAGTGATTTGGTTTGTAGCATTCACAGCTTTGTCAGAATATCCCAATTGTCTGATGGTGCTCAATGTACAAATATTAAGACCTGCTCCTCCATCTATCAGGACTCGTTTTATTCGGTGTTTATGTATGAAGGCTTCAATATGTAGAGGTGCATTGTGAGGCTGACTTATGGAGGCGTCATCGGCTTCTGTGAATGTGAGGGAGTGTGGAACGGATAGGTATCCCACCATGGCTTGAAACTGATCCACGTTTAGATCCGTAGGGACAGCAGTATCTCTCAAGGTTTTGTCAAGGACAACTTTATGTGCAGGAGATATACGTAAGAGCTCAAGAATAGAGATGAGTGCGGGTGTTTTCCCTAATTGCTCTACAAGATCGTACTCAGGCTTAGTTGACGGAAGATTGGTATTCTTAGAAGAGGTTCCTGGCAATGTGATCTTACCTCGACGGGTTGTAACATGACATTCAGAGGTAGATGCGGACGAAGATCCCACACCTTTTAGGACAATTTTAGGTCGCTGAGGAGGATTCTCAGGATTTTTATTTTTGATAGTAATGGTAGAAATATGATTGTCCATTGAGATGTGATTAATAGTGGAATCATAATTGTAAGATGTTCTGGTGTAATTGGCTTGATCATCTGTGACTTTGCCTTTTCCCTTGTCATGTTTCGGGAATGGTTCCTTAAACACCTCATGCTCTTGGTTAGATGAATGTCCCTCAATCTCAATATCTCCTCTGTCAATGAGATCTTGTACAATGTTTTTCAATCGATGGCAATTACTTGTCTTGTGACCCTTGCTTTTATGAAATTCACAATATTCATCATCATTCCACCAATTCGGTTTTACCTTTGGTTCATATGGAGGAAAATCTGGGACTGTGATCACTTTGTTTGCTACAAGCTTTTTGAATACTGATTCAAGTGGTTCTCCCAATGGAGTGTACTTCCTTCGTGGTTTAGCAGCCGTTTGATTGTTCACTTGATTGTTGGTAGAATTTGATCCAGAAAAGATGAACTTTGGTCTCACTGTGTTGGCATCAACAACACCATCATTAACGGTGTTCTTGTTCTTGTTCCAAAACTTTGGTTTGTCCTTTCCCTTAAAGTCCTCTTTGTTTTCTTTGAATAGTTTGATAACTCCTTGTTCAATCAAGACCTTTTCTGTTGCTAGGCCCTTTTCAATGACATCCTTAAATGTAGACAAACAAGCTTTTCTGAGATCATAACCAATAGCCTTGTTAACATTTTGTGTGAACATTTCCACCATTTGTTTTTGCGGGATTTCACAAGAGCATCTGCTAGCTAAGTTCCTCCATCTTTGCAAAAATGACGCAAAAGATTCTCCTTCTTTTTGTTTCGTATTGCACAAGGTAGTAACTGAGACATCTGTTTCAATGTTGTAAGAGAAATGTTGAATGAATGCCTCTACCAAGTCGCCCCATGACTTAATACCGGGAGGTAATTGAGAAAACCATTCCATCGCTTGATCTCCTAAGCTCTGTGGGAACAACCTCATTAAGTATGTTTCTTCTGCTGCTACCTCAATGCAAGCTGTGAAGAATTGTCTTATGTGTGCCTTGGGGTCTCCTCTCCCTCTATATTTGTCAAATTTCGGCGTTGTAAAGTGCGGAGGAAACGGAGGCATTGGAATGCTCTTATCAAAGGGATAAGGGCATATATCTCTCATAGTATATGTGGGTTTTGATGTGCCCATGTCTTCCACTTTCTTTTGTAGATCTCTAATTTGTTGCTCCAAATTATTTTTGGGAGGAGATGGATTTCTTGTAGCATATCCCATGTTTGAAACACCCATTTGAGGAGGAGCTTGTTGCATGTATGGATGATACTGATCGTAGACATGTCCATATGGAGGTCGATATTGTTGTGACATGTATGGAGCACTTGGCATAATTTCTTGTTGAGGAACCCCATATCTGTTTTGTGTATATAAACCATATTCAATGGGCCTTTCATTTTCCATTGTGTTGCCCCCAATTTTGGCATGAGGTCTTCTTGTGTCAAAATTTTGAGGAAGTCCTTGAGTATCCATTTGTCTTGGTTGACCCATATCTTGAGTATGTGTTTGAACATAAGGCCTCCATGATGGTCTTTGAGTGTAAGTATCATGCATTTGAGCTTGTGTATGTGGGATTGCTGGTTTCTGAAGCAAAACTGATGGTGACTCCGGCATCATATTATTGGGTCCTCCACTATTTGGTTGAGTTTGTTGTGAAGGTCTACTTTCCATAAGTTGAGATAAGTCAAAATCATGTGGTATCTTAACTCCACTTTGTGCCATCATGTTTAGAAAGTATTGACGATCTCTCCTCATTATCTCTTCAACCAATCTATTGAATTGAGGGTCCATTATAGACTCTTGTATGTCTGCTGATAGTATTGAAGAATTGTCCACATTATCATTGTGTGTAGCGTTGTGTATAGCGTTTGCGCTTTCCATATTTGGATTGTGTCTATAAACATTCATGTCTGGTAATGTAGTGTGCTCAGGATTGTAGAAGACATCATTGTCATACTCATAAGAACTCATGTTTACGGGCCCTTGAGCTTCTTTAGCTTTTCTCCTAGATTTTTGAAGACGGGTTTCAACCATGAACTAGGTGTTAGACCAATATGTGAGAGATTTAGACGAAAATGACAAGAGTATGTAAGACCAAGAGTTGTATGGAGTGTAAATGAATCTGAAGTTTACTTGCAATGTCCAAAGTGTAAGACCAAGTATGTATGTTGTAGAGTAGGTGTGACTTCCAAAGAGAGGATAGTTTCTCTTGATGAGGTAAGCTGACCTTGACTCTAAGTAAGACCAAATGAGACCCAAAGGTAAGAAACCTTGATGAGGGACCACTTAGCAAAGTGTAGTAGTATGTAGTGTGTTGACAAAGTATGATGAGGACAAGCAAGTGACCTTTTGACTCAAGTTTAGACAAGTATGAATGTAAAATGAGGTATGAAGCAATGATGGACTGTGTAAGACCTTAGAACAGGCTGAATACTAGATGAAACCTGAAGAGACAACCTAGGAAGCTCAAGTGTGCCGAAACTGATTTCTTTGTTTGCTTGACTGTTAAACTTTTTTCAAATCCTGACACAGACGCCTCTGTATACTTCACAGACGCGGTTTGAAGACACAGACGCTATTCTGTTTGACACAAACGTGATTATGAGATTTCCTGTTGATGTTTGCTAAGACTGTAACAGTTTTTTTGCAATTGTGGACACAGACGCGCCCGTATACTTCACAGACGCGATTTCCAGACACAGACGTGTCTCTGTTCGACACAGACGCTGGTAAAAACACAGACGCTATTCTGTACTTCACAGACGCGTTTATCAGACACAGACGCGGTTTTAACAGACACAGACGCGTTTCTGTAACCTTAGTGCAATCTTTCCTATCTGTGAATTTGTTTTGCTGTGACCAAATCTGATTTTTCGACTGTTTTTCGTGACAAGAGGACACAGTGTTGATGACCCAATGTTTGCAGACTGTTTAGACTCCAAAAAGTGTGTTGTTTGATGTAAAAAGTTTTTGCATACACTTGAAGACACAAAAGACACAATGTTTTGCTGTTTTGTCTTGATTGTTTGAATGTTTATCATAAGTCAAGCACAATTCTTATGGCTGGCCAGGACAATAATTGTTGATCCCACATGGGGTTTTACCCCCAAGGCTACGCTATTCAGAGCGGATACTTAGATGCTTGACCTCACTGGCTCCACCCTCGGCACTCACTTCTCGGGTCAGCCAAGCATCAGTCCCCATGAAAACTCCCCATGGCGAACTTTGTATCTCTACTAAGAACCGTATGTGTGTGGGCCGCTACCAGAGGTCCGACCTCCTGCCTCAACAACTAGAAGGATTTGGGCATCTAAAACAATGAGGTACTAGTAAGGGCATCCGCTCGTGTGGCCATACATGCGGCACTTTCAGCTCTGTAAATACAGAAGGCTCCCAGCCGGTAGGGGTTACGCCCTACAAATGATCAAATAAATTTGATCAAACGGGTTTATGGGGAGACACAGTGTCGGTATGAACTAATCAGCACACGTTATTCATAGTTTTCACCATGAATACATTTGATTATAGTGGTTTGGAAGAAGATGGCTTTTCTTTTGCTACCACTTGGGTCGTTCTCTTCTCACTAGTAGTCCTAATGACCACACGGGAAGACAGGCCCTCTAAAGAATAAACAAAAAGAGCCTATTGCTCAAGACACAAAAGACAATGGTTCAATTTTAGTGCACCAATTGAAGTGTTTGCTAAGCTATGAAGACAAGGCACACAAATAAAATTACAAAACCCTAGCTAAGGCCCTGCAACAAAATTGTTAGTAGTTTGGGTTGTTTCAAATGATAACCCCTTCCTGCAAGCACACAAGTTAGGTAAATTTTAAGAAAACCCAAAAAGACTTTGTGAAAAGGGGCCTTCAACAAAAACGTATTTGCCTCCAAAGCAAGCTGCACAAACCAGGTTAGCTAGATCTGCAAAGGTTAGCCAAAAATAAACCAGATCTGAAACCCTAAGTACAAAATCCGAAAACCCGAATCGAAAAACTTGAAAAAAAAAAATTTTTTTTGCAAAACAGAATGCACAGACGCTGTTATACCAGACACAGACGTGTCTATCTGACACAGACGCGGTTCTGTGATTCGCAGACGTGATTTCAGAACACAGACGCCTTTTTATTCTGCAGACGCGATCAGATGGTTCACAGACGCGATTCGAGATCACAGACGCGATTTTCGGGAACCTGCAAAAATAGAAAATGACAGAAACACAGACGCGGTAAAAGATATCACAGACGCCTCTGAAATACAAAAACGCGATCCGAACACTCGCAGACGCGGAAAAAACCTAAAATGTCGTCGAAATCGTCCGATCTGCAACTTCAAAAATGCAAAATCTGCAACAAAAATGTTAAATGCAAAGGGACAAGAGTCCCACCGGGCGTGCCAAAATGTATATGGTGAAAATGGATAGCAATAAACAACAATATTGAAAGACTAAAATGGATTCAACCACCAAACCCTAGCCTAACAATGAACAAAGATCCACCATAACATATGAAGATAACCTAAGACAATGCAAATATAACTCAAAAATCACAAAGATTATACCATCACATGTCCACTAGGGTTTTGATCTCCATTCTTCCTATCTCCATTGATCTTGTTTGATATGCTTGCTCTCAGATTTTTATGTGCACAAGAGCTCAATAAAGAACGGAATGTGGTTGCAAGTAAACTTGTAATGTAGCTAAGTCCTCCAAAATTAGTCATTAGGGTTTGTCAATGAAGAAAGCATCTCCTTAAATAGAAGACACAATAAGAAATGGAGGGTTAAGATTGAGAGGTGTAAAAAGAGAGGTCGGCTAGGATTAGAGGGTAGGTATAAGAAATACCAAAATAATGAAAGAGGTAGGTAGTGTAGGAAATAAGAGATGAATGACATGTGTCATGTGTAGAAAAGGATAATGAATTAATTAAATAAATAAAGATTTATTTAATTAATAGAAAAAGTAGGACAATTAAATAAATAAAATATTTATTTAATTTAGGAAAGGGATAATTTAAATAAATAAATGTATTTATTTAAATGAGAAATAAGGCTAGAAGAAGATAAATGAATTAATTAAATAAATAAAAATTTATTTAATTAATAGAAGAATTAGGCTTAGATAATTAAATAAATAAAATATTTATTTAATTAGACATGACAATTTTGGGTGTCTACATTTTGCCCCTCTTTGAGACAATGCGGCTTGTCGCGTTGTTTCAAAGAAGATAAGATGAACTGATACAGAGTTGCCCCAGAATAAGGAATTATATGCCCCCTCGAGAGATTGGATGAAAAAGTCTGGAAAGATTGCAGACAATCTCTCGATAAGAAAGATGGGATAGAATGGACTGATTGGATAAAGTGACAAAGTCACGGGATGAGGAAGACTGACTCGGGAAATGAGGGTGAGGGCTAGGTTAGGCTATAAGATAGACCACGGGCAAAAGACATCCTCATTGTCATCCACACCCTTAGAAGATCACAGTGCAGAGCGAGAAAAGAGCAGCAACAGTCAGCAGCGATGGCATTCGTTCATAGATTCGACCGTGTCCGCCGATTCCAGCGACCAGCCGATGCAGGAGAGCCGGTAAGTACCCGAAAACCTCCTCGTACTTTCACGCATTTCGAGTTTTGTCATAAATGCATGTTTAGGAACAATAAATGCGCTAGAAATAGGATAGTTTAAAAGTGCAAAAACGCGCAACCGCGTCTGTGTCAGCGCCAGGCGCGTCTGTGTCCAACAGGCGCGTCTGTGTCGGGTCCAGGCGCGTCTGTGCCTGGAGCCGCGTTTGTGTTGAATGCGGACGCGTTTGTGAAATGTAGTAGCGTCTGTGATTTGGAATAGCGTTTATGTTATGCAGGGACGTCTGTGTTCCCCGGTCGCGTTTGTGTCTGGCATAGGCACGTTTGTGTTTATAAAGCGCGTCTGTGTTGCAGGCGCGTTTATGCAGTCTATAAGCGCGTTTATGAGTTAAAAGCGTGTGTGTGTTGAAAAAGTGCGTTTGTGTGTTTAAATGCATGGTTTTAGTCCTTTAGGTCAAATCGGCAGTTCTGTGATGAACATACGCTGTCGATTGGATAAGCTGCTGAGAGGATACACTCAAGCAGGTCCTCTAGGAAGATTAGGATAAATCAAGGCACTTTGTGATGAACAGGGAGCACCAGGATATGCAGCACTTTGTGATGAACAGGGAGTGCGAATGTGAGTGACACTTTGTGATGAACAGGGAATGTCACACACGTAGTACTTTGTGATGAACAGTGAGCACTACTAGGATAAATAGCAACACTTTGTGATGAACAGTGAGTGTCACTAGGGTAGATAGCCATATGCATTTAGGTAGCAAGTAGCATTTTGTGATAAACAGTGAATGCCACGATAACTGACAAGATTGATTTGCTTGACTGCAGGAGTATTTACCGATGTTGGAGTCACGGGAGAGATTCCCATCGACTCAGAGGTTGCGACCAGAGTTGTCTATCCAGGACATGATTTCCGTTGAGGAGATGGGTCTCACACATATGCTCTATGTGCCCGAGTTTCGGGCAAACATGGGGTTGCTGACTGCGTTGGCCGAGAGATGGCACTCAGAGACATGCACGTTTCACCTGCCGATGGGTGAGATGACAGTGACACTGGAGGATGTATACAGGATATTACATGTTCCCATTGATGGAGAGTTGATCCCCTACGACCGTGACGGTGACAGGGAGGCCTTGAGACGCGATTTTCGGGAACCTGCAAAAATAGAAAATGACAGAAACACAGACGCGGTAAAAGATATCACAGACGCCTCTGAAATACAAAAACGCGATCCGAACACTCGCAGACGCGGAAAAAACCTAAAATGTCGTCGAAATCGTCCGATCTGCAACTTCAAAAATGCAAAATCTGCAACAAAAATGTTAAATGCAAAGGGACAAGAGTCCCACCGGGCGTGCCAAAATGTATATGGTGAAAATGGATAGCAATAAACAACAATATTGAAAGACTAAAATGGATTCAACCACCAAACCCTAGCCTAACAATGAACAAAGATCCACCATAACATATGAAGATAACCTAAGACAATGCAAATATAACTCAAAAATCACAAAGATTATACCATCACATGTCCACTAGGGTTTTGATCTCCATTCTTCCTATCTCCATTGATCTTGTTTGATATGCTTACTCTCAGATTTTTATGTGCACAAGAGCTCAATAAAGAACGGAATGTGGTTGCAAGTAAACTTGTAATGTAGCTAAGTCCTCCAAAATTAGTCATTAGGGTTTGTCAATGAAGAAAGCATCTCCTTAAATAGAAGACACAATAGAAATGGAGGGTTAAGATTGAGAGGTCGGCTAGGATTAGAGGGTAGGTATAAGAAATACCAAAATAATGAAAGAGGTAGGTAGTGTAGGAAATAAGAGATGAATGACATGTGTCATGTGTAGAAAAAGATAATGAATTAATTAAATAAATAAAGATTTATTTAATTAATAGAAAAAGTAGGACAATTAAATAAATAAAATATTTATTTAATTTAGGAAAGGGATAATTTAAATAAATAAATGTATTTATTTAAATGAGAAATAAGGCTAGAAGAGGATAAATGAATTAATTAAATAAATAAAGATTTATTTAATTAATAGAAGAATTAGGCTTAGATAATTAAATAAATAAAATATTTATTTAATTGGACATGACAATTTTGGGTGTCTACACTAACTACTAGTGTTAACTAAGAGAATGAGAATAACTACGATGAAAACGACAATGTGCATCACCTTCCTTACACTTATAATTGTTATTGATTTTAATGAAAACAAAGACAACATTCTTATCATATATCAACCTCCAAAAGGTTCTAGTAGCTAATTTCTCTTGGTCATCAATGGGGGTAGGTCTTGTGTCTTGAGATGTAAGACAAGGTTTTTTAGAAGAGGATGGATTGTCATCTATGATTTTTATGGTTCCATTATCAACTACTTCTTGCATACTTTTTTGAAAATCTGGACAATCATTAGCATGATGATCAAGAGTTTGATGATATGAACAAAAAGGAGTGTTTGAAGAAGAAGCACCTTTAGATGGACAATAGGTTCTATGTCTTGCAAGATAGTCCTTAAAGTTTTGAATTTTAAGGAGATAATCCATAGGTGAATCGTGACAATGTCCTAGACCTTTGGTACTAGTTTGTGTAGGAGGGTTTATGGGGACTCTAATTCCTTCTTCAAATTTTCCAATTCCTTGTCCTCTAAAACTTTGTTTTGATATTATGTTATAGAGACTCCTATAAGAATGTTTTAATTGAGAAGAAGGAGTTTTATAATGAATCTCTTTAAAATTTGTAATGTAAGTGTATTTAAAAGGAACAAAGGGAAAAGTAGATTAAGAAGGAATATCATGTGTAGGGAGATTCTCCCTTCTATCATCATGCATATCCTCTTCAATGGGCTGGGAAGGAAGATCCTCATCATCTAAGGCCTCATCTTTACTTAATGTTATGTGGGGAGATAGATAATGAATTAAGTGCATAACATCAACTTCTCAACAAGTGTTTTGATGATTAAGATAGGCTCTAGGAGAATAAGGGGGATCTAGAGATATTGAAACACCAATATTTTGACCTTAGCCCCCTTGTGCTAGGGTATGTGTATGAGAAGAAGATGGTGCCATGTTGCTCTTCAATGTGTGATCTCCCTTAGAGAGATCGTTGATAGGAGTATTAGCTCTTTCTTCGTTCACAGCAGATACCCTAGGAGAGGTACAAGTGTTAGTTTTTTCATTAGCATCTCTAGGATTAGGATCTACAAAAGCTTTTATATGATCTACATATGTAATGAATTTTCCTAAAAATATCACCATAAAACAACATGTATCATGGATAAAAGCTTTGAGATTTAATTGATTACTAGGAAGTATTTTGTAAATTCTAAAAATCCAATATGCCAAAGTGCTATGAATGAAAAGAAGCAACGTGAATGGAAAGAAACCATTATCCAACACATGATTATGATAAATATAACTAAAAAGCAATGTAATCATATGTGAAATGGCAAATAAATCAAATCTATTAAGTGTCATTATGAATGTATAAGATCAAATCTGAAAATAAAAATTACAAATTATGCAACCCAGAAATCAAATTAACTAAAATAAATTAGGTTTTTTATGAATTTAACCTCTAGATTTATGTAATTTGATTAATAATATAATATATGGGTGCAAATTTGAAAATTAAAATGCTCACAAATCAAATCTGAGAACACAAATAAAAAATAAGGGAGTCAGACATCGGGTTTACCAAAATTCAATGGTGAAAATTAAGGTTTCACCATAAGAATGTAGTAAAACTGCTAATATTGCTTAATTACCATCACATTAGGGAAAGATAAGAATTTGATAGATCTAAGCTCAATAGACCTAGATTCTGATTTGATTCCAAGCCTCCTTAATAGGGCTCTTATTTCCCTTGAATTGTATTGTATTTTTGAATTGTAAAGGATTAGAGTGAAATAGTGAATTGTTGAAGATATTGGGCATAAACAGTGAGCTACAATCATCGCAGGGAGCCACAAACCTAGATCTGGTCAAATGAATATGATTCGTATTTGCTCCTCAAAATTGGGCTTAGTTGTTGGGACCGTGGTGGTGGTCGCCTTGGTCCTCCTAACTTTTTGTCATCCAAAAGGGAACTTGTTTGTCTCTGTGAATCCTATCGGTCCTCCGAATCGTAGCTCTGTACCTACTCCTGGACATAGTGAAAAAGGGAAAATTATTGGGAATAGGGGTTTGACTTAGTCAAACCCCGGTTTAGGAATTAACCTTGAATGAATAAATGCAAATACTGAAATAAATAATGAAAAGATATACTTCAGATTTGCAATTGTTGATGATGATGCTTTGTTCTTTGAATGTAATCATATATGTTGTATGAAATGACATGAACATGACAAAACCGTAATAACACACACATGCTTGCATATGAATGATTTAATTTTGCTCCACAATGGTTGAAAGAAGAATATATTGCCTTGAAGATCTCTAAAAATGACTGATAATGAATGCTTCATGGATGCAAGGAATTGATTACTTAGGCTAGATAGATTGCTTGGAGTCTTAGAATTGATAGATGAAATTAGGTTGATCAAATGTCTTTATATATGGGTATTTAGGTAAATTACCGATTAGGTTGACCTCCAACGGTCATGTGGAACCACAAAGATAAATTCCCACCAGAGAGATATGATCCCTACCCTAATTCAAATTTGGACCCCTTTGAGAGGGACCATGGTGCTGAGCACCATGGTCCTTCTGCAAAAGGGACCAAAATGAATCCTCGGAGGGAGGGGTACCCCACCAAGGAATCCACCAATGAGTGTTCATGGCATTAGAACTGGAGAGTAAGCACAAAACAGACCTAGGTAGGTGATGAGAATAGGACACGCTAAAGTAAGGGCACGAACATGAGGTGTAAATTGGCCCGGTGACAATTTACGATGCTACACCATTAAAAATAATTGGTTCAATTTTTTACAATTAGGAAAAATGTACCCATTCATTTTCTTTCTCAACCCTTCTTTGGGTATGAACACCACTATCTTTATAGATCCTATGATTTGACCTTTAAAATGATTATTCTTCACATACTTTGTTGGAGTCTTAGCATTTGTAATCTCTAATTCACTTCCTAAGTCTTTATCACCTCTACAAATTTGTTCATCACTATCATATTCATTCAGAACCTCAGTAGATTGTATTATTTCATCAACACTCACATTAACACTTTTGACTACTCTTCTCAATCTTTTATTATAATATCTGTAATCTTTGTTTGTCATAGAATAGGCAAGAAAAATACCTTCATTAGATCTAGAGTCAAACTTACCCAAATTTTCTTCATCTCTTTTGATGTAGCATTTGCTTTCAAAACTTTGGAGATGTCTCATTGAAGCCGATCTTCCTTTCCACAATTTATATGGAATCTTAGTAGTCCTTGGCCTGATCTAAACTATATTCAAAATATATATTATTGTCTAAAAAGCTTCTCTCCAATATATATCTAGTAATTGTGCTTGCTTTAACATTGATGAGTCTTGAGATCGTCCTAGTTTTTACTTGTTTCCTGCTACTTTAGTCAAACTTATCGAGCTTATTATATGTTTTAATTATCCTCTAAACCATATTATCACCTAGTTTATGGTATATGCATGGCATGCTATTATGAAATATGCTATGTGTTTTAATAATTATAATATTATCAATATATTGTAGATGATTTATGCAGATGAATGCTTGTTGTAAAGGAATAACATGCAACCTGAAGAAACTGCAACCAGTACACAGCTTGTGAGATCATTGTTCACCCCTAGCCAAAGAAGGTTCACTATGTCGATTTGTGTGGAAGCAATCAAAGGCTACAAAAGGAGGTGTGTTCATGTTGAGTCTTTAATTGACTATATCTACCCAACAAACATGGATAATTTGTAGCATCATGGAGAACGATGAGGGTATGCATCAAAAATTCAGTTTAATGTACTTGTTACGAGACTTTTTCCCATGGAAATAAATTGTAATAAATATAATTAAATAAATGTAATTATGAACATTATTATAGTTATGAAAGGGTGTGATTTTTGGTAACCACCCCGTGACATTATATAAACCCGTGAATTAATAAAGAAGGATACACAGAGAGAGGGAGAAAATAATAGAAGAAAAAGAAATTGAAAGAAGCAAAAGCGAGAGGATAATTAAGGTCTGGTGGTTGGGCATTGGGAATTGGGAATTGAGCATTGGAGAAGGGGCATACAGTGTGTGTCCAACTTGGGGTACAACGTACACTCGGAAGTGTCCTGGGCAGGGCTGTGTTTATTTCATGTTGCGAAGGCATGTGGGGTTCTGTGTAGGAACCGTGTCCTCTTAGAGTGCTTCCTTGCCTGGAAACCCTAGGCCTATAACTAATCCTCTGCGTGCAGAAAGCAACCTCTCTGTGATTTACAGATATGTATTCATCTATTTTATTTAGTCATTGCCCCAATATTTTCACTATTGCAAATCATTATCTCAATGTTTTATATATTATGAGTAATTAGTTTATCATTACTGGAATAAATTACTTTGATACTTTATTAAAAATATTGTGTAAACACTTCATAATAAATAGTAAATTAAACACCTTACTATTAAATTATTTATCATAGGTAAAAGGTTGATTATATTAGATTTAGATTAATATTTTATTTATTTAATCTGTTGCTAATGACAAAATTAACCATAGAGAAAAGTACCATCACATTTGGTATCAAAGCCAAATCGATCTTGAGATTCTGTACGAGATCATCCATTTTTATTTGATTATGTTGCTACGCATTTATCTTCCCTGCATTATACATTAGAAAATAAATCACCAAGACAATAAAATAGTAGTTACTTTTTACTTTTTGATTCAAGATTATTAGATTCCCTAAATCACCAAGACAATATAATAGTA
Source organism: Cryptomeria japonica (assembly GCF_030272615.1). Classification (NCBI taxonomy): domain Eukaryota; kingdom Viridiplantae; phylum Streptophyta; class Pinopsida; order Cupressales; family Cupressaceae; genus Cryptomeria; species Cryptomeria japonica. The sequence continues at coordinate 156,392,392 of NC_081413.1, forward strand.
GTTATTTTTTACTTTTTTGATTCAAGATTATTAGTGTAGCTAGGAAATGTGGAAATCATCAAAGCAAATCAATATTAGCCTAGTTCAATCACGAAAACTCAATTGCAATGATAACAATCCTAATTACACTCAATGAAAACATGAAAACAAGACATTCAAGATTGAAAACTAAGCAAACCAAATGCAGATGTCTTCTTCATGTGGCTCCATTGTCCTTCTTTCTCCTTCAAATAGCTTTGTTTGTGGATCTCACCTACTAGTGCATAAGCATGATGTGAAAGCAAGTAGACAAGACGATAGCGCAAGAATACTAGAAGTGTGATTGATTCGACCAGGGACCTTGATTGAAGAAATTCATCCAATTTATAGACAAATTGGAGAAAAGACAAGATTAGCATGAATTTGATTCGAAAGGAAATTTCAAATCAAGAATGACAATTATGACAAATTATGACAAATTGACACTTTCTATGCAAGATTGATTGATTGTCAATTATCACAAATTACTATGTCAAAATTGATTGATTGTCAATTATGACAAATTATGACAAATTTTGCTATGTCATTCCCATGAAATTAGGAGAAATATAGGAGAAAATTGAAATTAGATGAATTAGAAATTAGGAAATTAGAAATGAGGAAATTAGGAATTAGGAAAATTAGAAAATGAGGAAATTAGGAATTAAGTGAATTAATTAACAATTTTTCATTTATTAATTAATTCACAAAGAGGGAGGAATTAGTTAACCAATTAAATAAATATTTAATTGTGAGAAGAAGACCTAGAGGGAGAAATGACAAACAAGGTTAAATGAATAAATCATGAAACCCTAGAAGATGAATTAGAAATGCAAGGATGACAATTAGGTCTTGATTGAAGGATTGATTTGATCATGATTCTGACTTGATAAAAGACCAATGTTGATAAATGATTTGGTTGATAAATGTGCCAATTGACGAGGAACAATGACTAATTGATCCAAATTGACATGATTGAGAAAGACGACGATCGATGACAAATCGATCGCAAAATGACAAAATTGACAAGAAGACAAGGATTGATGACAAAATAGATTGCAAAACGACAAGATTGAAAATGACAATGATCGATGACAAATCAATCGCAAGACGACAAGATTGAAAATGACAATGATCGATGACAAATCGATCGCATGATGATAAGATTGAAAACGACAACGATCGATGACAAATCGATCGCATGATGATAAGATTGAAAACGACAATGATCGATGACAAGATTGATAAGAGGACAAAACCCTAATTAGGATTGACGATGTCCAAAATGAAATCGAATTGACGATGTCAAAATATGACAAATGAGCACGCACATTGATGCGACAGGATAAGATCGATCAAAATCATGACTGAAGATTGCTATTGACAAGACCAAATTCGAAAGTGAGACAAATGAAGAATGCAGAAGAAAGACTTGATGCTCGCAAATGATAAAGACCAAGTGTGAATCATAGGAGAAATGTTAATGCGATGCAAAAACCCTAAAATAAGGCAATGCGCAAATGTTAAAGTATGATTCTGCAAGCGTTGACCAGTTTTAGACGTCTACATTTTGCCCCTCTTTGAGACAATGCGATATTAAGTGTTGTTTCAAAGAACAATAATAAAAATGCCCCAGACAATGACAATGACATATGGATGCCCCCTCGAGGAATTGGCCAGAAACATCCAGAAAAGAGGCCAATTGATCGATAAGAATGATAGAACACGATAGGAGCAAACAGACTGAAAATCGGAGATCGGATGCACGAATGACAAGCAAAGGAAGATGCAAAAGACTGTGACCAACACAGGATGGAAAGAGTGCACGTCCATCTATGTACTGACAAAGATCTATAAATGAGACAAAGACAGTGAAAATTGCTCATTTGCACTAGCCAAAGAGGAGAATTTGTTGCTCTGGAAAAGGACACTTGTAGAGAGATGGCGAACATTCCAATGGCAGATCACCTCGAAGAACATGTACGCACCTATAGATGACCGAACGACGCGGGAGCAACAGTATGTATCTCAAAAACCCATATTGTCAATTTTATGAATTTTGATCGCTTGCGGGACATTGCGGGGCCCACAGGGAATGCAGAAACTGACTTTTGCGCCTGTGTGAGCGCATCCTACGCTTGTTTAGGGTATCCTGCACTTGTGTAGGGTACACAGGCACAAGTTGTTGCTACACAGGCGCAGGATATAGCACACAGGCGCAGTTGTGCACTGGGAACTCAATTTTGGTCAAAAACAGCATGCGAATGATCCGAAAAGGGGGAATAAGGGTAGGATAGGTCAAAATAGATTGGAAACACCCTGATTTGGACATAAAACAAGGAAATGCAGCCCATAGGAGCAAACCCTAAAACTAACAAAATGTGCCCAAATTGTGATGCAGAGTCGACAGTATCCATTGATCACGCGGGAGAACCGACCTGACTGCTTCATGTTACGACATAGACTCAAGAGCACAGATAGAGATACATTAGCAGGACTTGGGATATACTATATCACATTCATGCCCGAGATTAGGGCAAACACAGGACTACTGACCGCATTGGCAGAGCGATGGCATTCAGAGACTTCCTCATTCCATCTGGCAACTGGAGAGGCGACTGTGACACTGGAGGATGTATGGCGTATCCTTCGCATTTTGATTCATGGGGAGATGATAGAGTATGACCCAGTGACAGGGAGAGACGCTTTGTGTAGATTATTTGAGTGCGACGCAGATGATTTGGGCATCATAGAGAGGGAGATCGGCTGGGAGACCATGGCATCAGAGTACGATCGGCGATATGTGCTGATAGTCGTGGTTATAGCATGCCTACTAGCAGGAGACAGACGAGGACATGGATTCCCTATTGGATGGGGAAGAGTGCTAGAGCGGATGGCGACAGAGGGGACGGTGTATGCATGGGGACCATGTGTATTGGCTATGCTATATTTTCAGTTGCATCAGATAGCATATCAGGGGGTGCAGACATTGAGCTGTGGAGTCACACTGTTACAAGTATGGGCATTTGAGCACATAGCCATATGTCAACCGATTGCAAAGAGACAGGTAGTACCACACCGACCATACGTGTACTGCTATGGGGGAGCACTGAGACAGGGTCCTTTTGGATACATATTGTATTGGCGACATGAGCTAGACAGATTGAGAGAGTTCACATGGAGGCCATATCTTGATTGCCCTGGATGGTCAGATGATAGCGATGGGCTATCGTATTGCAGACAGGAGAGATACCTGATTGAGCGACTAGTGAATCGCTAGAGAGTGATTGAGATGTACTTGCCGGAGAGAGTCAGACGACAGTTTGGAGAGAGGCAGGATGTACCCAGAGGGACTGCACACTTTTCCTGATCTCACAGAGAGACGAGTCAGTGGGGGAGGATGATTCAGCCACACATAGCATATGCTGACTTCACACAGCTACAACAAAGACAATGGGATTGGAGATCAGATGTGGTGGACGCCGGGACGACAGAGGAGTATGAGTGATGGTTTGCACGACGACGGCCAGTGCCATTGACAGATCCTGATATTCCGATACCGAGGAGACAGGAGGACTTCCCACTCGCTGGAGAGGATGAAGGAGATGATGAGGATAGAGATGAGGATGAGGACAGGGAGGAGGATGAGGGGGATGACGAGAATGGAGATGATGAGGATGATGACTATGAGCCAAATTCAGTCGATCAGGAATCATTGCAGGATATACCCATAGAGCCGGAGATAGCTAGCATAGAGGAGATGGAGATGTGCAGGGCTACCATAGCGAGTCAGCATGATCATATTGCGACATTAGAGAGACAGAATGCCATATAGAGGACAGAGCATGATCAGTTCAGAGCAGAGATAGCCAGAGTTACAGCGGCTTGAGATACAGCAATAGCCCAGGCACAGCGAGAAGAACAGAGAGTCACTAAGTATATTGGGTTGATTAGGGATGCCAGTGCACGAGAGATGGCACAGATGTTGGTAGAGACCGGAGAGGAGATATGCCATTGGAGGACACTATATGAGAGTGCAATTCCACCAAAGCAAAGAGAATCGTGATATCAAGCGCGATCGAGGACAGAGAGTAGGGCATGCTCTCAGAGGTCATTGAGCAGCATGGGGGTGAGTGGACCTATGAGACCACCACAACCAGGACCAAGAGGGACATCATCCTTGAGACATGGCAGGGATGAGGAGGACAGAGGGAGCACCTAGTGACAGAGGCACATGCTCCTTATGACAGACAGTTGACATTATGTAGTGTGACATTATGTAGTCAGCCTACAGGCCATACTTAGGACAGACAGTCCAATTTTGTACTCCGATATTATTTTGATATATGATATGATATGCAGTGATACAATGGGATGCAATGTGTTATGACTTATGTTATTTTCCATGTATGGATGGCGTATGCACTGTTTATTGTGGAACATGTATGGATACATTTTGATGTGTTTTTGATGCATTTATAATATGAAATGGATAAAATGCTTGATGTGATGCTTGATATAATGTTTGATATAATGCAAATGTACTAACTAATGAATGCAAGATGCAGCATATGTGTTTGGGGAAATCGGAGCACTAGACCGAACTGACTATCTGAACTGACGGAAGAAATGTTAGTAAGAAGAAATGAGACAAAGGACAGTTAGAGACGAAGAAAAAACTTGCTTTCAGTAATGCACTTTGTAGGTGAGAACCTTTATTTAATGTAGAAAAACGGATGCGTAGCATCATGGCATTGAAGGCCAGAGCTGAAATGCAACCCTTTTTGCAAAAGACAGACACTTCACACACAAGGAATGAGTGAGGCATCCTAGGGTGCATACATCAAGGGTTGAGGTATGTGCGGCGTTCACAAAGTGAACGTACTTATCATAGACACCCAATGATATAGTTGCCCCAGTTTGTGACAAACATTCCACAAACAACAATCACAACAAAAAAGAAAGGGACCATGAACCATCCCGGTCATTCTAAATCACTCAGTGACATCATTGAGCAACATAGGAACATGATCGAAGATAAATCAATAAATGATAAGACTCACTAATTCCAACAAGTCAAATAAACATCTTGATCTTCATTGTCAAAAGTTGAAAGTGTTGATAGGACGATCATGCTGTCTGGTTTCAGGACATGCAGTACCCCGTCTAAGACAGGACACAGTCTGGTTTCGAGTATACCACACCCTGTATAAGACCCATGATAGTGTGCCAAGGACGAACGATATTGATGTTGATGTTCGATTGATAAGACAATTGTGATCAGTTTGAATGTCTGGTTTGATTGAAAAAGTTCATCTGTTAATGCACGGTGTCAGTAAAGCGCAATGTTGTGATTGCGTGTCATTGGAGGGATGCTCAGCGATCTGTCTTATGCATCAAGAGGATATTTTTATTGCAAAATGCTTGTTTTTGGATTTTAATGTTTTGAAATTTTTTTTGTTTGTTTTTCAAGACTTTATTTGATTTTTTTGGATTATTTCAGGACATTTTTCAATTTTTTTTTTTTGATTATTTCAGGACGTTAGTCAATTTTGTTTGTTCATTTTTCAGGACTTTATTTGACTTTTTAGGGATTTTTTTCAGGACATTATTTGATTTTTAGGGATTTTTTCAGGACAATTTTCAATTTTTTATGATTTTTTCAGGACATTTTTCAATTTTTTTGGATTTATTTCAGGACATTTTGAATTTAAAAGTTCCAGTGATTGATTAGGACAAGGGGAACACACCCAATGCACATCTGAAAGACATATATAGAAGCTAGGACCGAAACATATGCACAAGAAATGGAGTATGCAAGACAATGATGATGACCAATTACAGGCTTGAAACAGAACATTGGGTCAGGACAAAGATAGACCTGATAAACCTGCAGAGAGACAACATAGCTAGAGGTCGTGACAGATGACGGAGCAATGATCTCATTACACATGGTGCCTGATTGCCAGGTTTTCACCATGGTACTTGCCCAAAGCGCCTGTTTGTCAGGTTTTCACTACAGGGCGAATCATTTTTCTTTACTTTTTTGTTCTTTTCCTTTGTTTTTCACTTTTTTTTTTGTATTTTTTTCACTTTTTTGATTCTTTTTGTATTTTTTGCTTTTTTGATTTTTTTGTATTTTTTCAGGATCATACTTGAAGAAGTGCTGATAGAAAATTATGCCCAGTACTTGTGAAGGTGCATGCTATTTACAGGATCAGACAAAGGTTCACCTTCTGGGGTGGCAAGCTGATATGCCCCCGAGCCATAGGCTGCAGTCACTATGAAAGGCCCAACCCAATTAGGTTCAAACTTGCCTTTGATGATGTCAGTAGATTGTACATTCTTGGGGTTTGCCTTTAAAACTAGATCTCCCACTTCGAAGTGTCGCCCTTTGACCTTCTTATTATAAGAGCGACGGAGACGGTTTTGATATGCTTGCAAATGTGTCAGGGTTGTCTGACGTTTCTCATCTAACATCTCAAGCTGATGCAACCGAGAGACTCTGTGCATCTCATCATCAATCAGATGTTGCAAGGAAACACGCAAAGAAGGAATCTCCACTTCCAAGGGTAAAATGGCTTCCGCACCATACACCAAGGAATAAGGTGTTGCGCCAGTAGGTGTGCGGATAGAAGTGCGATAAGCCCATAGTGCTGGATTCAACTGTACATGCCAATCTCGACCAGCATCATTGACAACCTTTTTCAAGATCTTGATAATGGTTTTATTTGATGCTTCAGCTTGACCATTACCCTGTGGATAGTATGGACTGGAGAAACGGTGTTGGATATGAAACTTTTCACAGAGTTCCTTGACATCTTTATTCTTGAAGGGATGACCATTATCTGTGACTATGGCAAGGGGAACTCCATATCTGCATATGATATAATTCAATAGGAATTTTGAAATTTGCACACCAGTGATATAGGTCATGGGGATAGCCTCGATCCATTTTGTAAAATACTCTATGGCTGTAATGATAAACTTGTGTCCATTTACAGATGTCGGGTGAATCTTGCCAATAAGATCCAATCCCCATTAAGAAAAGGGCCACAGAGATATGACAGAATGAAGCTCTTGGACTGGTGCATGAATGTAATTTCCATGGATCTGGCATTTGTAGAACTTCTTAACAAAATCGTGAACATCTTTTTCCAGAGTGGGCCAATAATACCCAGCACGAATCAACTTTTTGGCTAAGCTCAGACCATTGAAATGGCCCCCACATATACCATCGTGAACCTCGTGTAAAGTCGTTTGTGCTTCGTCAGAATCCAAATACCTGAGGAGGGTATGGTCAAAGGAACGACGGTAAAGGGTATCGACAATGATGACATATTTGGTTGTCTGTCAGATGAAGGCTCGGCATTGGTTAGCGGAAAGGTTAGGTGGTAAAGTTTGGGATTTCAAATATTGATATACATCATTGTACCACGGGGAGTTAGGGCCAACATGAACGCACATCACATCTGCTGTCGGAATGTCAAAAGAAGGGACAAGCAACTGTTCGACCAAAAAGTCACATTTGTCCATATTGTGGGGCATATTTAACATGGAAGCAATCGTAGCCATCGCATCTGCCGACTTGTTTTGAATTCTTGGAACTTGACTAAAATGGATAGCCGTGAATTTTGTCTTGAAGAAATCTACCATATGCTTGTAGGGAATAAGCTTTTCATCTTTTGTTTCATAGTCATCATTCACTTGACGGATGACTAACTGAGAATCTCCATAGACTTGTAAATGTGTGATGTTCCAGTGGACCGCTACTCGGAGTCCTGTGACCAGTGCTTCATACTCTGCAATGTTATTGGTACAATGAAAAGTTATTCTGTAGGACTTGGGAATAACATCACCTTGAGGGGTGAAAAACAATATGCCTGCTCCGGATCTGAACTTGGTATGGGACCCATCAAAGTATAACTTCCATTCATTAGAAGATGTAAGAGCAAAGACTGACTCATCCGGAAAATCTGTCAACATGGGATGATCATCATAAATAGGAGCCTCTGCAAGTTGATCCGCTATGACTTGTCCTTTTATTGCCTTTTGCTCCATGTACTCAATATCAAATTCACTGAGGATCATAACCCACTTTGCCAGGCGACCCGTCAAAGCTGCTTTGCTAAGCAAGTATTTCAGGGATCAATTTTTGCAACCAACAATGTTTGGTGATTTAACATATAGTGTCGGAGTTTCTGTGTTGCAAAGACCACTGCTAAGCATGCCCATTCAATAGTTGAATAATTCAACTCATAGCCTACTAGTGTCCGGCTAATATAATAAATAGCTCGCTCTTTGTTGTTCTCATCCTGTTGGGCCAAGAGAACACCTAGTGTCGTTTCAGTTGCAGAAATATACAATATAAATGGCTTTCCTTCTATAGGAGGCATTAGAATAGGTGGCGACAACAAATAGTCCTTAAGAGCTCGAAATGCCAATTGACATTGCTCAGTCCATTTAAAAGCGACTCCTTTATGCAATAAATGCTGGAATGGATGACATTTGTCTGCCAATTGAGCTATAAAGTGGCGGATTGACTGTAGCTTTCCTTGCAGACTTCTTAGTTGACGGAGATTGGAAGGAGGAGGCCTATCCATTATTGCTTTAACCTTGGCAGGGTCAACTTCAATGCCTCTGTGAGAAACAATGTACCCCATTAATTTGCCGGCTGTGACACCAAAGACACACTTCTTTGGATTGAGTCTGAGCTTGTAGGTTTCCATTCGGTCAAAGATTGGGCCCAGCATGGCTAGATGACCATCTCTTGTGATAGATTTGCATAATAAGTCATCAACATAGTCTTCCATCAAAGTATGCATGAAATCATGGAAAATTGTCGTCATCGCTCTTTGATATGTTGCGCCGGCATTTTTAAGACCAAATGGCATCACATTCCAACAGTAGGTACCCCAAGCACATGTGAATGCAGTCTTATGTTGATCTTCAGGAGCAATGCGAATTTGGTTATAGCCGGAGAAACCATCCATCAATGAGAGCATCTCATATCCAGCAGTCATGTCAACTATGATGTCTATATTTGGCAGTGGAAAGTCATCTTTAGGGCATGCTTTATTGAGATCCCTAAAATCTGTACAAATTCTGATGCCCCCAGTTACTTTGCTAACTGGTACCAAATTTGAAATCCAGTCTGTATAATCAATGGGTCTGATAAAGCCCACATCTAGTAATTTTTTCAGTTCTACCTTGACCAAGAGAACCACCTGGGGATGCATCTTTCTGAGTTTCTGTTTGACAGGCTTGGCATCTGCTTTTAATGGCAAGTGATGAAGGACTAATTCTGGATCAAGGCCAGGCATATCTACGTAGGACCATGCAAAACTGATCTTCTTCTCAAGAAAGAAATTGACAAATCCTATCTTTTCCTGTTTTGATAAAGAAGCAGCGAAATGAATGACCTTAGGGTTGTCAGGTGTACCCAAATTGATTTCTTCGGTCATTTCCACAAGCAATGTTGATTTATCCTGACTTGATAGGGGTATGTCCAATCTTCCACCTTTAGGCACCTCAGAGAGGTTTTCACCCGCAGGTACGTCTTTTATTTTTACTTTTGTATGATTAGAGAGTGCCTTACGGTTTTCACTCAAAGACCTATCTTTTTGATTTTGTACTTTTTCTTTCCTTTTTTCATTTTGATGACTGGAAGATGGAGTTGACTCCCCAAAATATGCTGTGGAATCCAGATCAATAGAAAATCTTGCCTTATGATCACCTTGTGGTATGCCTTCTCGTAGTCCAAGGAATTCTGCAATTGCTTCGTCATTTTGAAAACAATCCAATGTGAGTGGTTCTTGTTGGTCATGTTGGATAAGCTGGGGATAGACGAGGGGCATGTCATCATCAGTTTTAAGGAGAGGGAGGACTGAGATGGTACAGATGTAAACATCCGTGGTATCACTGTCTGAACTGCTTGTATCTGATTCGGAGCTTGGGTCCCATAATGACTCTATCCAAGCATTAGGACATGTTTTAGAAGGGGGAGTTATTTCATGTTTGTCTTCCATAGGCAAATCATCAGGGTCAAGGAAAACATTGTCAAGGGCATAGGAGCTAGAAGAAAAAGAACTCCACTCCCATTCATTGGAATCAGTTTCGGGTTGGGTATCCTCAGGTGTTGTTTCATCATCAGAGTCACGCCCCTTTCCACACGTGGTCACTTTGGTAGATGAGGATCCAATTCGCAATGGTACAAAACCTAACCCTAAAGTTGGAGGTCGCATCTCGGGTATAATAGGTTCTAGCCTTCCATTCTTGTCCGGGCCTAAGCCACTGCAGCCATCATATCCTTTCTTCTGCAGCATAGTAAATCCTTTGCCGTACCGTTCCATCGGCAACCTGACAGGTGGGGTCTCAGTTGGATCTTTATAAAGCCAATCTATGACATCATCATCTAAAGTTTCTTTGTCAAGTTCACCCCATCTTGTAAATGTAGTGGGAGGCTGATATTGAATAACTACCTTAGGTTCCTTTTGCAACAAATGTGGTTTGCCATATGATTTTGGAGATATTGGTAAATTCCCGATGAGGAATGTTTGATCCATTGAATACTCTCCGCATCCTTGGTCCTATATCTTCAATTTTCCTTTGACAGCATCTAACAATTCATTAGGATCCACATAACTATGTGAGTGGGCCTCTCTATTGACTGGGACTTGCTGCTGAGGGGAATCCTTTAGAGTAGCACAAAATTGAAATGGATTAGGATCTCCTGGAATTGTTATCTCAGTTCCATTGTAAGGATATTTTAAACACTGATGATAAGTGGATGGAACTGCTTTCATTGCATGGATCCATGGACGACCAAGAATCATATTGTAAGGGAGATCGAGGTCTAAGACTTGCAAGAAAGTGTTTTCTGTCACTGGACCGACTCTGATAGGCAATGTAATTATCCCTTTAGATGGGCGCTCAACATCATCATATGCTTTGATTGTTATTCTTCTGGAAGCATCAATGCCATTTTCTATATAACCAAGGCCAATGACCACTCTCAAGGTACAAATATTAAGACCCGCTCCGCCATCTATCAAGACTCGTCGGATTTTGCAATTATGGACAAAGACTTCAAGATGTAAAGGATCATTATGAGGGAGCTTATCAGGTGAGATATCATTATCAAAAAATGCAACATTTTGGGAAACAACTAGATGTCCAATTCGGGCTTGAAACTAGTCAACATCAATGTCTGTCGGGACAGTGGACTCAATTAAAGCTTTATCTAGGACTGCGCGATGCATGGGGGACATTTTCAACAACTCAAGGATTGATATTTGTGTAGGTGTCTTTCCTAGATGATCTAGGAGATTATATTGACTCACAGGAGTTGATTTGGGAGGAACTGCAGGAGCTTCTTTCAGGACTATTTTGGATCGACGAGTGGTGACTGCGCAAGAAGGATCTTGTCCCTTTATTCTTAGGGTGGAAACATACTCATTTGACGCGCGAAAACAATTGATGACATTGTTATAACCAGTGTTTGCATAATTTGCTATTTGGGTAGAGTTTGAAGATGATGCTTTACCCTTGTCATGATCAAGCAAAGGAGTTTTGAAAATTGTATGATCAGTGTTAGAGGTCACGTTGGGCGGATCTACCTCAATTACTCCTTGCTCTAACAAGTCTTCAATCATATATTTCAATTGAAAACATGATGCAGTTTTATGCCCTTTTGACCGATGGTACTCACAATATGCATTATCATTCCACCAATGCGGCTTTACCACTAGTTCTGCCTTGATATCTGGTAACTTGATAAATTTGGCTTGTATTAATTGTTTCATTACTGACTCAATAGGCTCTCCCAATGACGTGAACTGTCGAGGAGGTCCATCCCTTGATCGGAAAGGTTTGCGTTGCTGGTTTTGTTGTTGACCTTGTTGTTGATTATATTGTTGAGTGTATTGTTGAGTATGTTGTTGGTATTGCGGCTGTTGAGTAACATTGCTCACTGGTGTTTGATTTTGTTCCATAGTTGACATATTAGGAACACTCAATTTCTTGATTGTGAACGGGGGTTGATTTGCATTCACCGTTCTTGCATCAACAACTCCATCATTAGTGACATTCTTGTTTTTGTACCAAAATCTATTTCTGTCCCCTGAATTGTTTGTGTTGTCACTGTCTTTGTTGAGCTTAATGATTCCCTTAGCTACAAGAGCAGTTTCAATGTTCATCCCTTTCTTAATGAGTTTCTCAATAGTATTGGGACTTTTCAATTTGAGTTCATACATCATTTCTGGGACCAAATTTTGGATAAATAAGTTCACTTGTTGTTCTTCAGGTATATCTAGGGAAGAACAACTATACAAGCTTCGCCATCGTTGCAAGAAAGTCACTAATGGTTCACCTTGCTTTTGCTTGGTGTTGCATAAATCTAACATGGTCACGTCACTGTCGATGTTGAATGTGAAGTGAGATATAAACTTTTGAGCCAATTCCGACCAAGTCTTTATTTTTCATGGCAGATGCGAATACCAATCCATGGCTTGTCCCGTGAGACTTCGTGCAAATAAGCGCATTAAATATGTTTCCTCATAACTCACTTTAGTACATGCCGCGAAAAATGCTCGAATGTGATCTTTTGGATTATCATTCCCTTTATATTTCTCAAAATTAGGTGCCTCAAAATGCTTAGGGAATGGAGGCATGTATAAGCTCTTGTCTAATGGATTAGGACATAAATCTTGATCTGTGTACAACTTCTTTGTTCCTTTGGTTTCTAATGCGTCGACTTGTCGTTGCAACTTCTCAAGCTATTGTGCAATTGTATCAGATTTTGGAGGTCCATCATTAATCCTAGTGGGTACTCTTTGTCGATACATCGTGTTTCCGATCGGTTGTTGATGCTCTGAAATTGTCGTCTTTGGTGTCTCCGGCATATAATGTTCTAGGTACACCTCTTGTTGTTGTGGTTGTGCCATGCCTTGATATTGACCTTGTTGGTATGCTTCTTGTGGTGGCATCATCGTATGTAGCCTAGGTTGATATTGCAATTGAGGGTGTTGTTGATATTGCACAGGCGTCAATTGCGGTTGTGAAGTATGATAGCTTGTTTCTCTTGGCACATATTGAGGCACATGTTGTTGTTGATGCTGACGAATCGGAATTTGCTGACTTTGTGCCAATTGTTGTTGTCGCGGTGTAAATCCCATCATTTGCAAAAAACTTTGTTTGGGTGGTTTTTGTTGTTTCTCCTTAAGATGGGGTATGGCACTTGCGTTGACTTGCTGTGTTGTTTGTCCAATCCATTGTGGTGGTTGCAAGTTTGCATTAACTCGTAAAGGGGCAGAAGGCGCTGCAACTTGTTGTCGAATGCGATATTGTTGTTGTTGTGCATTGTTTGTTTGCACATTCGATTGTACTTTTTGTGTATTACTCAATTGTTGCAACATTTGTTGTTGGTGCAAACCACTATCTGTAGCTCTTTGTGTTGCCATTATCGAAGGATCTGTCACAATAGTTTGCATAATAGGTACTTGAGTGTTTGGTAAATATATTGAACTTAGTGGGACATAGGAACTTTGTTGCATTGTAGAATTGTTTTGGACATTGGTGAGATCAAGCATTCCAATTGTGAAGCGTTCTTGCATCTTAGATTTTGATCCAATTTTATGCATGTGAGGAACCACTTCTTGTTGAGGGATAGCTGTCAATATTTGCGTGGTCTTCATTTGATCTTGTGTTACAGGTGTTGTGTTAAATAATGGATTATTTATTGTCTCAAATGGTGACTTTTGAGGAATAGTCACTGTTAATGCCTTTGAAGCACGTTTACTCATCAAGGTAGGTTGAGTTTCTTCTTGCACATTTTCTTCATTTGGATGTGGAGAGAAACTTAACAACTCACCGCCTTGTTGTTTTTGCACATTGATTTGCTCACTTGAGGAGGTCACATTACTCATCATGTCAAGATATTTTTGCGGGAACATCTTAAAGACCTTGTTCAAGAATTTATCCATCTTTTTTGTCAACTTTGGATCTTGAAGGAACATATCAACATCATCAGAAGCATCGGAATCTGATGAAGAATCTGGTAAAATGTTTTGATTTGTTTCTTGTTGAATGCCTTGATCTGAACCAAATCCTTGTGAAAGAGTTTGTTCCTCATATAATGTTTGAGTTTGAATGTCATGTTGCAGGTTTGGTTGATTCCAATCAAAAGGTGCATTTCCCCTTGGTGTTGGTGGAACACTCCCATGTCCTGGTTTCATGGGTACAAACACTGGTTCATATAATGGAGGTGGTCCAAGTTGAACCATTCCATATGGTGGCAATGATGTGTTTGATGAACCTTCAATTTGTACTGTTTGACTAGTTTGAAACTGTGAATTTGATATGTTGTCAATGGGTTGATACGTTGGTTCGCCCATCTTTTTAGATTTTGACCTTGTCTCAACAGGCATGTCACTATGCGAATGCAATATTTTTGGAATTTTTCAAGGATAATGTATGATATGCAACTAAATGCAAACTAAATAGATGAAAATGCAATCTATGGCAAGAATGCAATCTATGTTTTTGGTTGTTTTTCAAAAATTTTACAAACTTTTTGGAATGCAAATCTAAAAAGAGACCCTTAGGAAATTAAGATGATGTCTAGACCTCAAAGGACAAAAGGACCAAGTGACAAAAGGACAAAATGACAATGTCTCCCCTATATGCTTGGATACTAAGCTAGGTTTGACCAAATGACAATAATGACAAAAAGAGAAAAGGTTTGATAAGGTCTAGACCTCCTAACAATGACTTAGGGTTTATCAAAGATTTGGATTACTCAAGTATGACAAAACCTAGTTTTGAGACTATATGCAAAGGGACAATTGCTATGCAAATGACTCTAATATGATATGATAATGACCTAAGCTTAATGAAGAGACCTAGGGTATGCAAATGCAAATGTATGACAATGTCAACCTAAGTTTGAATTATGAAATGGTATTACTCTAATGCAAGAGGACACATGCAAATGGATGACCCTTATTGATATGCATAGGAGTATGACTTAGGTGAAACCTAACCTTGGTAGTTGACAATGAATTTGCAAAATGCAAACCTAGGATGAACCTAAATCTAAGTGACATGAATGTTGAGACAAGATTTTGAAAAATGTTTGACAACCATGTTTGAAGGTGTTTTGAAGTTTGTTGAATGAAATAAATCTTGTGTTTAACCTTGTTTTGAATCAATTTATCTTGTTTTTGAAATGAGACACAACTCAACTTTTGACAAGCAAAGAAGACAAGATACTTCAACTTAGACTCAAGACAATCATGCTCATTCACACATTTCTTATGGATGGCAAGGACAGTAGGTACTTGAGAGGTAGACTCGTTATGAGATTCAAGGAGAATACATAGATGCTTGACCCCACGGGCTCCCCTCCACAACACTCACTTCTCAGGGCAGCCAAGCATCAGTCCCCATGGAAATCTCCCCATGGCGAACTTAGTATCTCTTCCAAGTATCCGAACTTGTCCTTCTCAAGCAACTAGAAGGATTTTTGGCCTCTAAATACAAGGTGTTTAGTAAGGATTTCTATTAAGCGTTACTCCTTGGTGTCACGCAAGCGTGATTGAGAAATTAAGCCCACCAAGATACCAAACAAATGTAGTCGCGCAAGCACGATTTAGACCTTGAGGCCCTACTTAGATGTTGATATGAGAAAGAGTCCAAGGGTCATCACTTCCCAAGTAACTACAATTCCCACGTAACCCTTCCTTCAAAGCTTTCGCCCATCAGGTATTTATTTATAGTGAGTTAGAATGCCAAGGTATTCTAGCTATACTCACTTTGGGTCGTTCCCTTCTCACGATTGTCACTTGCTTGCAAAAGAAAGCAAATGGTCGGGAAGGTAGGCCCTCTAAAGGTAACAAACAATCTGAGCCCTGAGAATGGTACCGAAGATCTGGATTTCTGATCACCCTGAGAAGGATGAGAGCATACTCTCCTACTCCAATGTCAAACTCAACAATCAAAGCAAACACACGTTCATTCCATCCTATTTAGCAATCATACTAGGTGCCTAATTAGGAATTACAAACACAAAGTTTAGTTGGAGTACAAGGCAACCTGCAAAACCACCAAGTCAGAAGTTTAATTTGCTTAGTCTTTGACTAGCGAACCTGCATAAAATGTGTTAGTAGTTTCATTTGTTGTCTTTGTCATGCGTAATGCCAAGGTGCTGCACAGAGGATTAGTACCAAAGCAAAACCAAAATGTAGAAACAGAATGCAAAACAAAGCAATTTGCAAGCAAAAACAGTGCCTTTTACCTCTGTTTCTGGCCTTACACAGGCACAAAATGTCTTACACAGGCGCAAAATGCAGTAACACAGGCGCAAAATGTAGTAACACAGGCCCAGATCCCTTTGACACAGGCGCAAAAGTCCTTGACATAGGCGCATAATGCTTGACACAGGCGCAGATTTCTCCTACACAGATGCAGAAGTTCTCAAAAAGCCCTGCATTACCCTGTTTCTTGGGTTTTTTACCTGCAAATCATCTCAAAAGCACTCAAAAGCATGGTTAGGGGGTTCGTTCACGTTGGGTTCACCAATTAATGTAGCTAGGAATTCGAAAATCATCAAAGCAAATAGCAAATTAGCCTAGCTCAATCACGAAAACTAAAATGCAGTGATAACAATCCTAAAAACCTTCAATGAAAACATGAAAACAAGACATTCAATATGAAATCTAAGCAAACCAAATGCAGATGTCTTCTTCATGTGGCTCCATTGTCCTTCTTTCTCCTTCAAATAGCTTTGATTGTGGATCTCACCTACTAGTGCATAAGCATGATGTGAAAGCAAGTAGACAAGACGATAGCGCAAGAATACTAGAAGCGTGATTGATTCGACCAGGGACCTTGATTGAAGAAATTCATCCAATTTATAGACAAATTGGAGAAAAGACAAGATTGGCATGAATTTGATTCGAAAGTAAATTTCAAATCAAGAATGACAATTATGACAAATTATGACAAATTGACACTTTCTATGCAAGATTGATTGATTGTCAATTATGACAAATTACTATGTCAAAATTGATTGATTGTCAATTATGACAAATTATGACCAATTTTGCTATGTCATTCCCATGAAATTAGGAGAAATATAGGAGAAAATTTAAATTAGATGAATTAGACATTAGGAAATTAGAAATGAGGAAATTAGGAAGTAGGAAAATTAGAAAATGAGGAAATTAGGAATTAAGTGAATTAATTAACAATTTTTCATTTATTAATTAATTCACAAAGAGGGAGGAATTAGTTAACCAATTAAATAAATATTTAATTGTGAGAAGAAGACTTAGGATAAATAAATAAATTATTTAACCTAGAGGGAGAAATGACAAACAAGGTTAAATGAATAAATCATGAAACCCTAGAAGATGAATTAGAAATGCAAGGATGACAATTAGGTCTTGATTGACGGATCGATTTGATCATGATTCTGACTTGATAAAAGACCAATGCTGATAAATGATTTGGTTGATAAATGCACCAATTGATGAGGAACAATGACTAATTGATCCAAATTGACATGATTGAGAAAGACGACGATTGATGACAAATCGATCGCAAAATGACAAAATTGACAAGAAGACAAGGATTGATGACAAAATAGATTGCAAAACGACAAGATTGAAAATGACAACGATCGATGACAAATCGATCGAAAGACGACAAGATTGAAAACGAAAATGATCGATGACAAATCGATCGCATGATGATAAGATTGAAAATGACAACGACCGATTACAAATCGATCGCATGATGATAAGATTGAAAACGACAATGATCGATGACAAATCGATCGCAAGATGACAAGATTGATAAGAGGACAAAACCCTAATTAGGATTGACGATATCCAAAATGAAATCGAATTGATGACAAATGAGCACGCACATTGATGCGACAGGATAAGATCGATCAAAATCATGACTGAAGATTGCTATTGACGAGACCAAATTCGAAAGCGAGACAAATGAAGAATGCGGAAGAAAGACTCGATGCTCGCAAATGATAAAGACCAAGTGCGAATCATAGGAGAAATGTTAATGTGACGTAAAAACCCTAAAATAAGGCAATGTGCAAATGTTAAAGTATGATTCCGCAAGCGTTGACCAGTTTTAGACGTCTACAATTAGATTCCCTATAAATTATTTACCAAAGTATTTATCACCAAGACAATAAAATAGCAGTTACTTCTTACTTTAGGTTTTGATTCAAGATTATTAGATTCCCTATAAATCATTTACCAAAGTATTTACCATCACATTTTTATTATTGAATATGACTTTATGAGTGGATTACTTCTCATTAAGAAATAATTACTAATAGAAGAGGCCAAATTTTAACATCTTTAAATGTAAATATGGTAAATTATGTGAGAAAAAGTAACCATTCTTAGTAGACAGTAACTTTTAATTAGCCATTTGTATGTTTTTTTTAAAGAGGGAGGAATAGGAAGATTTGGGAGCTTAACCTTAGATTACCCATAATTTTTTTGAGCCAATGACATTTATTTTAATTTTATTTAAGTTTTTTTTAATTTTCTATGAGTATCTAACAAAAACCCTGGATTTCACAGAGAGAGAGAGATCCACATCAACTTTCCTTTTTGCAACTCTCTGAGGGCATTAAATCAGATGATGCATTTCTATCCCTTGTTCTAAAATTATTTTCACGAGTTCCTTGTTGGATTCCCAACTTGATATTTGTTACTCTTGGCATAAAAAAATACAAAAAAATCTAAATTGTCTTGTAAGGAAAATTAATTGGTTAAGCAAAGGAAGTACATTTGAAAGTAAACATATCTATCTTTAAATAATTGAAACAACTCTAAGCTAGAGAATCTCCTTAAGACAAAAAAATATGGTAAAGACCTTAGGAAAAAGGGAATTGACCCATCACAATGGCTTCAGAAAATGACCGAAAAGCTTACGAAAACCTAGAGAGAACCAATCAAGTCCTACTAAATGAAATCGCTAAACTAGCAGCTCAAGTCAATCAACTTAAGAAAGAATCTATAGAACGAAGCAAACAACAAGAGATGTCAATCTCAGAAAGCAAGAAAAGTTCTCGATCAACACGACATCGAAATAAAAGAAATGAAAAACATAGAACAAAAAGTAAACGATGACGAAAATCATTTGAAGAGAGTGACACTTCCAAATCAAGCAACTCTAACACTTCTGAATCAAAATCCTTAGAAAATACATTTAGCAAACAAACACAATGAAAATTAGATAATTTTGCTCGTAGAATCAAGCTACCTAAATATAATGGTGACACTGGTACAAGAGAGGAAGCAGAGTAGTGGTTGACTAACCTAGAAAGATATTTTGACTTACAAAACACAAGTAGCTATGTTAGAACAAAGATCGCCACCTACCAATTGAGAAGTAGTGCATTAAATTGGTGGCAAGATACAGTTAGATCTTTAAAGCTACGAACTGATAGAACAAAATGGTCACAATTTAAACAATTACTTCAACATAAATATCTTTCGGATTACTTTTTACAAGAAAAGAAGAATGAATTTTTTGAATTGAAACAAAGGCTACAAACTGTAAGTGAATATAAACAAAACTTTGAAAGACTTAATAGATTTGTACCATTCATCAAAGGACATGATCGTGTTGTTAGATTTATCAATGGTTTAAGATATGAATACCAAGCTCAAGTATGGTGCGGCAAGCCAGTATCAGTAGATGAAGTTGCACAAATTGCAGAAAAATTTAAAAATTATCATCAAATTTCAAGACAAAAAAGAGAAAATCACAAAAGAAATAGGGAAGGATTATATAAGGAAACTTTCAAACAAGGGAGACAATATTCCAACCAAAATACAGTTCAGTGTAGATCCACCAATATGTCGCATTTCAACAAAGACCACAAAACATCATCAAGAATTCAATGTTGGGCTTGTGGTGAGAATCATCTTCAGCGAAATTGTCCTCGTATGCACCCTTATTGTGGGAAATGTGGCAAGAACCACCGTAAAAATGATCGTTCATGCAACCCCCAACAACACCAAAATCAAGATAATAAAGTTTTCACCCCTTCCAACATGAAGATTTATGCAGCTGTAGATACAGGTACGGTGCATTACCAACCTTCTTTAATTGAAATTAAAGGTTCTATAAATAATCATCCCATTGTTTTTCTTGTTGATTCAGGAAGTAGTCATAACTTTATTTCTCCTAGGGTTGTAGCACAACTAAGGATTGCATCTAAATCAATAGAACCTTTAGATGTCAAAATGGCAGATGGTAGAATAGTTAGACAAACAGGTACAATTATTGAAAATTTAAAATTTGAATTAGACAAGCTTGTAACATATGATCATTTTCATATATTAAATCTAGGTATGTATGATGCTATTCTAGGTATGAGTTGGTTGGAGAAAAACAATGCTTTCCTAGGTTGTGAAAACAAACAGGTTATGCTAAACTCTATCATGGGGACATGTCATATTTTACAGGGGGAGAAAAAACCTCTTCACATTAAAACCATTTCAGCAATGCAAGTTAAGCGTAGTGCAAGGAAAAATTGTAAAATATTTTGTGCTATTCTTTTTAAAACATGCGATAAATTTAAATTAGATATTAATATTAAACCTGTGGTACAAGAATTTAAAGATGTGTTTCCCAAATAATTAAATAGCTTACCTCCTAAACGATCTGTAGAACATGCAATTGATCTAGTTTCCGGGGCAGAACTTGTCTCCAAAGCTCCCTATCGACAGTCAATCCCTGAATTAACTGAACTAAAAATCCAATTAATGCAACTACTTAAGGAAGGTAAGATAAGGCCAAGTGTCTCTCCATGGGGTGCACCAGTATTATTCATTAAAAAGAAAGACGAGACCATCAGGTTATGCATAGATTATAGACAAATTAACCATAAAGAACAAGTACCCCTTGCCTCGAATTGATGACCTCCTAGACCAGTTACATGGTGCCAAATGCTTTTCCAAAATAGATACGGTCAGGATACCATCAAATTCGTATTAAAGAATCTGACATTTCCAAAACGGAATTTTAAACATGATATGGTCATTATGAATTTGTGGTAATGCCTTTTGGTCTAACTAATGCACCTGCAACCTTTATGACCTTGATGCATGATATCTTCCGACCATTTCTAGATGTATATGTTATCATTTTTTTGGATGACATATTAATATACTCAAAAAATGAGCAAGAACATGAGCAACATTTGAGGATGGTACTAGAGACCTTACAAAAACACAAATTATATGCCAAATTAAGCAAGTGTGAATTCTTTAAATCAAAGGTATCTTATTTAAGTCATATAGTTTCAGAAAAAGGTATTTCACCAAACCCTGCTAAGATTAAAGCAATTCAAGATTGGCCTATCCCCAAGGATGGTCACGAAGTAAGAAGTTTCTTAGGATTATCTAGGTTCTATCGTCGGTTTGTTAAAAACTATTCAAAAATTGTTGCACCTTTAACTGACCTAACTAAGAAAGACCAAAATTATAAATGGACTGATGAATGTGATAAGGCTTTTGAAACATTAAAAACATTGCTAACAACTACACCTATTCTTTGCATCCCAAATTTTAGCAAACCTTTTGTTGTGATTACAGATGCATGTGGGACATGTATAGGTGGTGTTCTAATGCTAGATAACCAAGTTGTATGCTATGAATCAAGAAAATTGTTACCTGCCGAAAGAAACTATCCTATTCATGATCTTGAATTATTAGGGATTGTCCATGCCTTAAAGGTTTGGCGACACTCTTTATTGGGAAACAAGTTTATTTTGAAAACAAACCATCATAGTCTTCAACACATATTTACTCAACCTCAACTTAACATGAGACAAAGAAGGTGGATGGAACTCTTAACTGAATATGATTGCACTATCCAGTATGTTCCTGGAAAAGAGAATGTAGTGGCAGATGCCTTAAGTCGAAAAAGTTTATGTGTTAATGCTTTGACATTGGTAAGGAGCCAATTTGAACATGATATCAAATCCAAATTACCTATCGATGACTATTTCCAACCAATTTATGAAGGCCTCCAAAATCAATCCCCTAATATCCATTTGAAAGATCGATTAGAACAATATTTGGTAAGTAGAAATGGACTCCTCTATTTCAAAGGAAGATTGTGTATTCCTAATATACTTGGCATTAAATCACAAATATTGAAAGATTCTCATGATATACCTATAGCTGGACACCTTGGATTTCAAAAAAACCTATCTTTCAATCAAGAAAAACTATTTTTGGCCTCAAACGAAGAGTGAGATCTGTACTTATGTGCAACAATGCTTAACTTGTCAAAAGGTAAAAGCGGAACAGTGTAAACCTCTTGGCCTCTTGCAACCCTTGTCTATTCCAGAGTGGAAATGGGAATCAATTAGTATGGATTTTATCACTGGATTACCTTGTACCTGAAAAGGTCATGATTCTATCTTTGTAGTAGTAGATCTATTAACCAAAATGAAACATTTTCTACCCATTAAAATAAAATCTTCTGCTTCTGACATTGCCCACATATTTGTTAAAGAAATTGTTAGATTGCATGGCATTCCAAAGAATATTGTTTCAAATCGAGACCCTAGATTTACATAATCTTTTTGGAAATCTCTTTTTTCTGAACTTGGCACTAAATTAAGCTTCAGTATTGCATATCACCCTGAATCTGATGGGCAAACTAAACGAATTAATAGAGTCTTATAAGATATGTTGCGCATGTATACCATGGATAAACCCAAATCATGGGAGGACTACTTACATTTAGTTGAGTTTGCCTACAATCAAGTATATCATTCAACCATTAAGATGTCACCTTTTGAAGCTATGCATGGTCAAAATTGTAACACACCCATCTCTTGGTCTGACCCTGTTCATAAGATTTGGTATGAAAATGAAAACTT